>NW_026930444.1:0-40565 GCF_032062105.1 Saccostrea cuccullata | reverse complement strand
TTGCAGTTTATACATAATGCCAACATGAATAACTTTATCAAAAGCCTTTCGAAAATCAACAAAACAGGCATATAATTTCTTATCTCCAGTCTTGAGATATTTGTTGAGTAAACATTTCAACACAAATATGTGATCTGAAGTGCGAGATTTCTTGGAGAAACCTATCTGTGATTTATGAATAGTATCATTTTCCAGCAAAAAATTGTCAAGTCTATTATTCATTATTAAGTTAAATAATTTTCCAATTCTATTGTTAATAGCTATGCCTCTGTAATTTTCTGGCTTATTTGGATTATCAGATTTGAATAGAGGACAAATAAAACTTTCTGACCATTTTGAAGGATACTCTCCAGATGTAAATACAGCATTAAATAGTTTTAACAAGCAAGGATTGATGAAATGTTGCGATGCTTTAAGCATTTCATATGAGATATTGTCTAATCCAGGTGTTTTTTTCAACTTAAGCTTAGAAAATGCTTCTTGTAATTCTGTGTTTGTAATTTTTTGTCTATCATAGAGAAACTGTAATTATTATCTTCCATTACTTTTAACTTTTCCTCTAAAACATCTAGGTTTTTTTTTCATTTTGTCTGAAACAGAAGTAAGATCTGAAAAATATTGGAACCAAGTATCGCCCTCGATGCAGTTTTGATCATCTCTTTTTTCGTTCCGCAGCTGGTTCACTAAGGACCAGTATTCCTTAGGATTATTAGACTCTAAATCATCAAGCTGGTTTAAAATGTTTTGTTTAAATTCTCTTCTCTTTTTCCTTAGTTTTGAATATTGTTTGTTTAATTTAAAAAAGGAACCTCGCACTTTTGGATCTTTAGGGAAGCGAGACAGTGTTAATGCTTTATTTTGAACAAGTTTTTTCATTTTCATTAGGTCTTGATCAAACCATTTCTTGTTTTGCATTTTCATTTTATATTTCTTCTTTTTCTGTAGTGAAGCTTTACAAACTTTATTATAAATCATATGTACTTTGTTAGTGGCATTATTTATTCCAAAATTGTCTAGAGGGATTTCTTCATCTAAGAACTGTCTCATTTCCTTTTGTATTACAGGATGTGCAAAAGTCTCTTGAAAATTTAGTGCATTGTTTGGATTCCATACATAACGCAAAGGAAAATCATGTAATAGAGACTCATTATTCATATAATCATTATCAAAGGATGCTAAAATTTTAAAAGAAAGTTTACAGTGGCAATCAGAAAAAAATGCTTTAAAATCTGATACACCCATATAAAGAATATCATGAAATTGGCTTTGTGAAACAAGCACATAATCAACTACACTACATCCATAAGACTTTAGACAGGTAAAATTGCCTGAACTATCACCAGAACATCTTCCATTCAAAATACGTATTTGGTTACTTCCCATCACCATCACCAAAAAATATATGTAATTAAGCATATATAGAAATAAATACATATATGTATTATATCTTTTTACAAAATTTTGGAAGTTCTGAAAAATACCGTATTTGACAAGCACACGTACATTATTTATTTCACATTCAGAAAAGAATGCACCCCACCTCCCACCCATCCCCCCCCCCCGTCTCCGTCTTTTATGTGCATGATTGTAATCACAATATTTGTTCATCTGGGTGTAAACCGAGTGCAAATAAAATACATTTCCAAAATATTTTAATCAATTTGGATTTTCCCGATCTACTTCTTAATCTAAGGTAGCAAGAAGTAAATTTATGCATGCTTGTAATTTTCACCAGGAAGATCACATGCAGGTGAACATAACCTGATTTTTTTTTCACACAACGCTAGATCTTGGAAAATGAGAGAGCTAAGAGTATTTTTTACATTATAAACACTTTTGTCAAATGATTTGAAAAACGTTCTGACATGTTTTTTTTAAACGTATGTACATGAACATTGTCAACCGGTTATCATTTTTTTAGGCCTGGATCAAGACAACTATCTCGCAATGTTGATGCAAATGTGAAAAAAAGAGAAATAGTAAAGTTTATTTTGTTATTATTGAGATTCCACCAGGAGAGATTAAAACGATGAAAAGCGTTATATCAAAAATGCAATTTTTAATTTGCTATTCAAATTATTATCCTTTAACAACGTTTGTAATGATAAATGATACAGAGTCTCGGTTTAAAGTGCTTAATGAAAGATACAAACAAATCATTGCATGAATGATGTTGACACAATACATGATTATGTAAGTCTGAAAAGCTCCTAAATTTTTGCATGTCATTTAGAATTGCGGTGATGTATAGGCATATATCTTATTACTTTCCATGTTTTTTGACCGGTCACCCATTCAAGGGTTAAACAGACTTGCCGTTGCTTAATTAACTTGCCTGAAAGAGAAACTAAGAGAGAGAGACTCGACTGCATCACTAGAAAAGCTAGCTCACCAGCGAGGAAGTATACGTGTAAGTTCCTTATATTAGTTTACTGTCCGCTACAGATGTCAAACTCAAAATTCGGATAACTCTTGTATAAAAAAATGTTTCTAGCAAACTTCAGAAATATCTTGTATAAAAAAAGGTTTCAAGATAACTTGTCCTCTTTTATCCTTAGCAGTGAAACTTTAGGTGATGACCCTTTCTCAATTTTTAAATTTAAATAGATTAAGTGTTTGTGTTGTTAAACTTCCATCTCGAGAAATTTTAACTCATAAGGAGACGCCGTCATTTGCCGGTGCAAAGAGAGCTGCAAATAGTCCTTTAACCGGTACTTAGGGCCTTAGAGTAGTGAGGGATCTTTTTCGTGCCAGCACTTATACTGTGACATGGGACGGCGGTTTCATGCGATGGACCGGTCTCCATGTAAATTTAACTAGAAGAATAAGACTGAAAAGTAACCTACTTAACCCCTCCCCCCCACTTTCAGATCACTTGGACTCCTTGTTAGTTGGTAAGGATGGTCAAATGTTCGAATATTTTATGTTAATGTAGTGACATAGTTCTAATGGCCAGAGAATCCTCCCACTTCTGCACACAACGGAACTTCTTTGTATGAGTGTAAAATGTTGGGTAGACTGGGAAGAATATATATTATTAATATATGAGAAGCATTTTATTCGGTAGACAGTCCAATGTGCAGAATTCGCACGTGTAACATCTCTTTTCTATAAAATTTCTTTACGTGTTTATTTTTCTATGAAGACGGTAATCAAATGTTTTACATTTGTTTCTGAATGGTTCAAGGACTTAAAAAGCTGCTCTAATTAGGCCCCTGACTTGTAAACACGTTTTTCATTGTCTCTAAAATATTTATTTTTTTTTTGCTTTTGACTAACTTGTACATTTTTAGAGGATCTCCATGATATATTTAAGTGTTGACATGTCAAATTTGCCTCATAAAAACCTGTTGTTTTGTTGTTGTTTTTTTTTAAACTGTGACATTTATGTATTTTAGACTACAGATCGGATCGCATAACTGACTTAAATATTGAGAATTTTTAAGTCTAACTTTCACTTTCATAGATCTATGCGTACAACACAAGAGGATCGACTCTCATAATTTTGTTTGGCAATCTGTTAGACTACATGTACGTGACTGTACTGTAGAAAATGTACATTTTTTAAAAACCTGAATAATATGCCTTACCCTTTTTCTCAGTATTTCAGGTCATGTTTTTATTATTTATTTCATAATTTGAAATCTCAAAAGTACACACTTTTACTATTCATAAATTACAGATTTAACATGTACATGTATATATCTAGTCTAAATTGCCTTTATAGTGCTCTTATATCTATTCTTTCATTGCCCCCTCCCCCTTTCCTTCTAATATGTTTTAACAAATTAGGACATAATTAAGAAAAGTAAATGCATATGTAGTTGAGCATTTATAAAAAAAAAAGGATAATTGGTACTCATTTTTTACATTGAAATACCATACTTTACAAAGTCCTTACGGCGCGTTCATTGATAAAAACGCAAATCCCTGCCCCTTAATGCTGTCTCTTGGTCGCTGTTTTGAAAGCAAAGGTTGGACAAGTAATTTACATAAATTATCAAAAAAAATATAAATTAATGGGAACTAAGATATTTTTGTTGTTGCTGGTTTTGAAAGATTTGGGCTGAACTTAAGCGGTAAAAGTGAATTAAAAGTGAATTTTTCTTTATAAAAGACCTTTCAATTATTTTTTAGCGAATCATAGGGCTATTTGAATACCATTGACATATTTTTAATAAATATCAGAAAAGAATGAATTGAACTTTTTAATAAAAAAAAATATATATTTAACAACAAATTAAGCACATATGAGCCGTTCCAAGCAAAAACCCCCCTTATGTCAAAAATTTTCGAAAATGACTTGAAAAATGATGTAGAACCTTGGGTGAATATAACCTGTGAATATCTTGCTCCGTTACAGATTTACAGGTATTCAAAGTATGCATCATGCATACGGCTGATGTCATATTTTAAAATTTTTCTCTTGTAGCGACGTCGACGTTATATATGGCAACGTAATAAAAAAAACGGATTACTTATCCGCAATAACTTGGTATTGTGTTGCCGTTCTGACTAATATATATATGCTTAATTTCTTGTAAACATTTTTTTTCTTTTTTATAAAAAAGTTCAATTCATTCTTTTCTTTTCTGAAATTAATTATTTAGAAATGTCAATGGACTTCAAATAGTCCCATGATTCGGTGAATTCATCACACATAATTGATGGGTCTTTTATTAAGAAAAATTCACTTTCAAATTTACCGCTTAAGTTCAGCCAAAATCTTTCAAAACCAGCAGCAACGAAAATATTTTAGTTCCGGTGAATTTATTTCTTATTACTGATTTTACTTCTTCAACCTTTGCCTTCAAAACACTGACCAAGAGATAGCATTAAGGGGCAGGGGCTTACGCGTTTATTAATGCACACAACATAAGGATTTTGTAAAGTATATCAATGTAAGAAGGATATGGAAATAACGAACAGTATTCAATCTCAACGTCCATTAAGCAAATATACAAAATAAGAACAGAGCAAACAGGGACCTCCGAAACATCAGAGGTGGGATCAGGTGCCATGGAGGAGTGAGCATCCCCTGCTGACCGGTCACACCCGCCGTGTGCTCGTTGTCATAATCAGGATATAACGGAAAAAATCCGTGGTCAATTCAGTGTATAAATAATGGACTAACAATTGGTATGAAAAACGTCAGTCAGCATTTCATTCAATGATAAATTGTATTTGCTGACAAGGTCATTGTATCGACCATAGAATTTACGAAATGATGACTTTAAACGAGACTGTTGACATTCTTGTTTCATCAACTTGCTTGTCAATAATTTACCTCGTTTAAGAAATTGTTCATACGTAGAGCATGCTCTTGCGTATCGAATCAACTGAGATATAAATACTCCGTATGCAGGTGATGAAGGTATATTGCTGCATAAGTAAGGGAAGTTGACGATAGAAAAGTTAAAGTCATCACGTTTATCATATAGCTTGGTTGTTAGATTACCATTAGTGTCTTTTTCAAGTAAAATATCCAAGTATGAAGCAGAAGTGTCGGACTCTGTGGTATCTTTTATTTCAAGCTCACCAGGATATATCGTGTCGACGTAGGAATGGAAATTATCATTATTAATAGACAATACGTCGTCGATATATCTAAATGTCGAGTTGAAGGCCACAGCAAGTGTTTTCTTCTTTTCACGTAAAAGATTTTGCATAAATTCTGCTTCATATGAATATAAAAATATAAAATGATGAGTACCATTTATCCTTTTTTAAATGCTAAATTACTTTTGCATTATTTTTCTTTGAATAATTATGTCCGCATTTGTTAAAAACATTAGAAGGAAAAGGGGAGGGGGGCAATGAGAGAATAAATATTTGAGTACTAGTATTAAGGCAATGTAGACTAGATATATACATGTTAAATCTGTAATTTATGAATACTTTAAGTGTACTTTCCAGATTTCAAATTATGAAATAACTAATAAAAACATGACATGAAAAACTGAGAAAATGGGTATTAGACATATGATTCAGCTTTTTAAAAAAAATTGTATATTTTTTAAAAATACAATCACATACATGTACTTATTAATAAATATAAGATTGCCAAACATACATCCCCATCTATATCTAACAACAAAATTATGATAGTCGATCCTCTTTTAAAAATAAACAACAGGTTTTTATGAGGCAAGTTTCACAGGTCAACACTTATATATCATGAAGGTCCAGTTAGTCAAAATCTAAAAAAAAATAGAGACAAAGAAAAACGTAAGTCAGTGGTCTATTTATAGAGCAGCTTTTAAAGTCCTTGAACCATATGGACACAAATGTACAACATTTGATTAACCTCTTCATAGAAAAAAAACACATAAAGAAATTTTATAGAAAAGAAAACATGTTTTACGTACGAAATCTGCACATTGGACTGTCTTTCGAATAAAATTCTTCTCATATATTAGTAAAATATGTTCTATCCGAGTCTACCCAAAATGTTATACACATACAAAGAAGTTCCACTGTGTACAGAAGGGGGAGGGATGCTGGCCATTCAATGTCACTTCAGTCACTTCATTAACATCAAATATTCGAACATCTTACCATCCTTAACAACTAACAAGGAGTCCACGTGTTCTGAAAGTGGGGGAGGAGTTGAGTAGGTTACTTTTGTGTTAGTCTTCTAGTTAAGTTTACATGAAGACCGGTCCTTCGCATGAGTCTGTATAAACCGCGGCCCCGTGTCGCAGTGAGTGCTGGCACGAAGAAGATCCCTCATTGCTCAATGGCCCTGAGTGCCGGTTATAGGACAATTTTTGCAGCTTTCCACCGGCAAGTGGCGTCTCCATATGAGTTTAAAAAAAAAAGTCGAGATGGACATTTAACAACATACACACAGTCAATCTTTTTCAATTTAAACATTGAGAAAGGGTTACCACCTTTAGTTTCACTGCTAAGAATAAAAGAGGGCAAATTATCTAGAAACTTTTTTTTAAATGCAAGATATTTCCGACTTTTCTGTTTACCATCTGTAGCGGACAATATATAGGGAACTTATACTGCCTCGCTATAGTTAGGTAGCTTTTCTGGTGATGTGGTAGTGTCTCGCTCTATTTCAGGCAAGTTAAGCAATGGCAAGCTTGTTTAATCCTTGGATGGGTGTCCGCTCATGAATATAGAAAGTAATGAGATATAAGCCTATATCATCGCAATGCTATGAATTAGGAGCTTTTCAGACAAATATAATTTTGCATACTTTGTGTTTTCAACATCATTTATGATTTTTTCACACATGTCTTTCAAAAAGCACTTTAAACTGAAATTCTGTATCATTACAAACGTTGTTTAAGAATAATAAATTGAACAGCAAATTAAAAATTGCATTTTCAAATAACGAGTTCTATCATTTTATTGTCTCATGAGGGAATCTCAATATATTGGGAAAAAAATAAACATCACATATATTTCTCATCAATTTTTTTCACATTTGCATCTACAATGTCAAAGATTTGTCATGGTACAGGTCCACTTAAAATGATAACGCTTAAATATTTTCCCGTGCACATACGTTAAAACATGTCAGAACGTTTTTCAGATCATTGGACAAAAGTGTTTATAATATGATAAATACTCATTAGCTCTCTGATTTTCCAAAATCTAGCATTTTGGAAAAAAAAACCGGTTATGTTCACCTGCATGTGATCTTCCTGGTGAAAATTACGAACATTTACTTCTTGCTATGTTAGACGAAAAGTAGATCGGAAAAATCCAAACTGATTAAAATGTTTTGGAAATGTATTTTATTTACACTTGATTTACACTCGGGTGACTTATGATTATGATTATGATTACAATCATGCACATAAAAAAATCAAATCAGGGGGTTGCATGGGGCCCCTCGCCGCATTTTATTCTGAATGTATATTTTCACGGTTAACATTAGCATGCATGAATGATGCCCGGGGGAGGGGGGTAGAATAACTTGACAAGCAATTAGATAAGTGATGTACATGTGCATGTCGAATACGGTACTTAATTTTCAGAACTTCCAAAATTTTGTAAAAAGATATACATGTACGATTTTATTTCTATATATGCTTTATTAAATATATTCTTTAATTTTTTGGTGGTGGTGGTGGTGGGGGGGGGGGGATAGGGAGTTACAACAGTAAAAAAGTTATCGATCTTTTCAACACATTACAAAAAGGAGAATGTCGGATATACGTCTATTTAATTAATGTTGCTTTGTCAGCTAAACTAGTGTCACTTTTCGTCCAAGAGGTTCTGGGGCTACAATAAATAACAAAAAATATCCGGGATATAGATCTGGCATTGGTGTGGTTTAACAATTCTGTCATGAAGTTTTGATTGGTGTTAATTCCTGTGCATTTTTCTTCACATGTGATTAAGTCCAATCAATTTTCACAAAGACTTCGGATTAAAAAAAAACATTTCAAACTATTCTTCCTTCTTTTAAAAAAATATTTTTACAATCAATATCAACATTGCACGTACACGTAATTTTTTTGTCATTGTTGAATAAGAAAGAGTCGTAAATCTGAATTTTAAACAACAGTTTCATGTTTAATTTAGTTTAACTGAAAACTTATATTGTACATGGAAGAGAATAATTGTCGAAGTGTTGACAAATTGTATGTATTTAATCAGAAAACTCTTAGGTCGTTTTAATGTGTAATGAACATGTAGTTTGACAACAATTAGAGTCAGATATGTTATGAAAAAGACAACTGTCATGAAAGAAAATATGCAGAAAGCACAACGTAGAAAATTATGTGACGTAAAACAAAGCATGTAGTTGGAAAGCAGTCAGTGCGTGATATATTTTGATCGCAGTTTTTGTTGCAAAACAATGACGTCGCTTTTTCTACTGTGACGTAAAATTCTGTCAGATTACATAAGGGGGGTTTTTGCTTGGAACGGCTCATATGTAAATCGAAACGGCAATACAATATAAAGTTATTGCGTATAAGTAATTCATGTTTTTATTACTTCGCTATAATGCAGCCCGCTATAACGTCGACGCCGCTACAAGAGAAAATTTTATAAAATACGACATCAGCTATAAAAGTAATGCATACTTTGATCACCTGTAAATCCGTAACGGAGATAGATACACCTGTAATATTTACAGGTTATATTCACCTAAGGTTCTACATCATTTTTCAAGAAGAAAGTCATTTTCGAAAATTTTTGACATAAGGGGGTTTTTTGCTTGGAACGGCTCATTTTATTTTGACAAAGTTGTTGCTGCTGTCTTTGATTTATTTTTTCAGTCACCATCAATTCCCTTGGCTACCAACAGAAGAATGCATGACATCCTTTCCCTTGGCTACCAGCAGAAGATTCCATTACATTTCCTCTTGGCTACCAAAAGAAGAATCAATTACATTAGATTCCTTGGCTACCAGCAGATGAATCCATTACATCCGTTCCACTTGGCTACCAGCAGAAGAATCCGTTACATTCGATTCCTTGGCTACAAGCAAAAGAATCCATGACGTCATGGCTTTTCTTATGTATCATTTAACTGCACTGTACCTGGACTTTTTACGGACTTTGAACCGAATTTTGCTAAAAGCTCGCTGCTGATCCTGTTATCTTCCAGGGTCCGTGGCCAATAATTGGGCTTATTTCATTCTATGAACCTTCTACATCATTCACTGTTGAAAAAGTCGATGTAGTTCATGGTCCTGGTAATACATCGTTACCTGCTCATTGCAATGCAGGTATCATTGTATATCATAGAATATCATTGTATATCATTGAATATTGTTGCATATCATTGAATATCGTTGTTTATCATTGAATATCGTTGTATCATTGAATATTGTTGTATCATTGGATACCATTGAATATCATTGAATACCATTGAATATCATTGAATATCGTTGAATATCGTTGCAAATCATTGAATATCATTGAATATTGTTGTATCATTGAATACCATTGAATATCATTGAATATTGTTTCATATCATTGAATATCGTTGAATATCATTGGAAATCATTGAATATCATTGAATATTGTTGTATCATTGGATACCATTGAATATCATTGAATATCATTGCATATCATTAAATATCATTGAATACCACTGAACTATCATTGTACACATTTAGTAGCAGTTATTCAATATACACTTTGTGTATATTGTTGCATTGATACTTTATGTACATCATTGTATTGATACCTTGAGTACATCATTGTATTGATAATTTATTTTGACTATTGATAAATAAAGCCATGACAAAAACTGCCAATCACTGTTAATCTATTTTGTCGACATAATACAAATTAGGAGCATAGCAAACATGGACCTCCAAAACAGCAGAGGTGGGATTAAGTGTCAACAAAAAGTGAGCATCCCCTGCCGACCGATCACAATGATGATGAGCCCCTCTAGAATAGGCTATGCAATAATTATTGAGGTTAGGTAATTGCCCTGTTTGTTTACCTACATGTATGCATATGGCATTTTAAAGATAAAAAAAGACGACTGTGAGAAAATAATTGAACGAAGAGCCAACGACGTTTTATGTTACAATCACGTTTTTTTGGCCATGCCTGCAGAGACCAACTTCAATTTTTCTGATCAAACGAAATTCTCAAAAACATAAACCAGACGCTACTATTGAGAAAAAAATGCATTTTTTTTTTTTGCAAAATCGTCAGTTTTCATAAAAAATAAATCTTGATATTTTATCGAATGGGTTTTAGGTCTGTATAAAACAAGAGCGAATGTTCTTCGTACCGTATTATCCCTATCCATAACCTCTGCCCCTACATTTGTCAGGATATAAGGAGCCCTGTACCGTGATTAAATCATAAGGAATCCATTCAAATGTCCGCAATAACTTGAAGAAAAAGAAAATAAAACTTTTTAATGGACATCTTATATCTAAAATACATGTGTATTCCAGAAAGTGACAGATTTTAAGAAAGACCTAATCATTATGTGTTTCTGAAGGTAACACTTTTTTAAAATGAAAAGAAAAAATCATATGTTACAACAATGAATCATATTACTTTTATTATTTATTCGAAAATAAAAGACAAGGGAAAGGAAATCAAATGGAATAATAACTGTTATTGCATGTGTAATTATAGTCATCTTAGATGTAATATTTACATTTTTTTTTCATTTAACCGAGCAGATAACGGATAAGATGCTGCTTTCCAATCTATTTATGAAGATTATGGAAAAAATACATTGACCTTTAACAACTAAAAAGAAAACATTAGAAAAAAATACAATTTACATACATTTTTCATAAACATTAACAATAAGATACCGTTTATCCAGCATATATATTTAAGAAAGAAAAGATTTTCGGTAGCAAAATGAGCTTTGAAATTACAGACAAGATATAAGAATTTACTCAGACAACTTTGACTGCAAAAATTCGATAAAGTTTAAATTTTGCAATTAAAATAATATTTCAAACCCAAATCTTAAATAGTAAAGTAACAAATTATTACTAGATACGAGGGTCTTTTAAAAAAATATGCAGACTGTGCTATTATTTACTTTTACAAACGTCATATATTATGAAACTTCACAGAAATATGTATCTTGAAGAACCCACTGAATTTTGGGCAACATTTTTGTATTTAAAAAAAATCTACTAAAATAATCGGTATGTTGATATCGCTGATGGAGAGGTACGGGGCACGACAAAACAATTGAAGCATACACATGCGGAATCCAATACTTAACTCATCAATTTTCTATAATTCGCGATATTTTTCGATAATTTTATCAAATGTATCTTTAAATTGTTCTATTATTGTGTATTTAGATTTCTGACGTGATATTTGAAGTACAAACAGAAACAAGGGTATTTTCTCTAATGCGATTTTCAGGTAAACGACTGTGAAAATGACGTCTTGTGAATTGACGGTGCAGTTCAATTATGTGTTATGCTCGAGATATCGCCAGAATAGATCCAAACTATGCATAATATACAGATCCTAAAACGTGCTACTACACCTCAGAAACAAACCGTACCGTTCCGTGCACAAAGCGTACCGTAACATGAACAAAGCGAACCGTTCCGTGCACAAAGCGTACCGTTCCGTTCTCAAAGCGTACCGTACCGTCCACTAAGCGAACCGTTCCGTGCGAGAAACGAAAGGTACCGTCCTCAAAACGAACCGTACCGTGCCAAAAGCGTACCGTACCGTCCACAAAGCGTACCGTTCCGTGCAAGAAACGAACCGCACCGTCCTTTCCTTAATTATGCAAACCACGCCCCCAATGAATTTCGAACCGTGCAATGACCAGATAAGTCATTTTGATTTATTTATCGCTGTGGCGCCCGTGAAGGGAGGACGTCTGTTGTCCCTGGCTGTTCCAAAGAACATAATCAAGAACCACCGTCTGTGCTTTCATCTGTAAAAATAACGAAACTACTCGAAGCAAACTACAACTTCAAAAGAACTAGACAGAGTGTGAAACGATTCCTTATTCGCTACAAATCATCGGGTTGTGTTCGTGATACGTAATTTTCTTATTCATACTGATGAGATATCATGTCATGTGTAATATGTTACCAAAAATTATAATTTTCCAATTTTGTTGAGCTTTTTGAATAGTTATTTTTTATTTTTATTAATTTCTGCTAGCGAAAAAATTTGCTTTGGACATTGAACATGGGATTTAATGTCGTGTACGCAAAAAAATAATTGTTTAATCGTCGTTTGTGATCCATGAACAGATACATGGGAAAAACTGTAACAAACTGAAGAATCATTTTTAAGCTTAAATGTTGAAATGAAAATATGTAAATCCTTTTGTCTTGTACATGTATTTTTTTTTTGCGTACGATGTACGTTAGTTTACCCACTCTTTCTATAGTTTACAATCATCAAATGCACAAACCAATTTACAGCAACAAACTAAATTGCACTATGTATCTAATCTATTATGAGTAAGGGAGGAACAGCTAAAGTCGGACAGCATCGAATGTTGGACACTCTTCTCTTTCAGAATAAAATCGTTTCTAAATTTAGTTTCATGTGTATTTTTCTTTCAGTATCTCCGTCTACAGGATGTTTCTGGTTGTTTCAAGCAAACATATTCGTGAAAAAGTTTGAAACAATGTATAAATTTAAGAGGACACATACGCATCTCATGGATCCGGATAATTTTCGCATGCGCACCGAGCGCGCACCTGTCGGCAGTGACCTTAGTTATCTCTGGAGAAATCTTCAGTTTGCCGTCGGTACTCATTAATAGCCTTTATATTTTGTAATTAAATCAAACTTTTGAATGAATAATATAACTTATTCCCATAATACTAATTTTTTGGTGGATATTCATTAAGTAAACTATTAATATTAAAGTATCCGACTTTACATTCTTGGTCATTTAAATTTAAAGTCGGACAGCATATTATATTGAAAAAAATGTTTTTTTAATTGTCATATTTTTAAATACTAGAACATTTTTTATAATGTAATTAAACTTACTGGTAATTTAAGAGTATTTTAGCTTTTGCAATCAAATTTTACCTATTCGCTGCAACTTTTTGAAGGAAGAATTTATTTAGAAAAAAAAACGTTTCATCACTTGCCTTATAGAAATCACTCATAAGTTTTTTTTTTATTTCAATAGCGTATAGAAATACAAACTAAAACAACATCAAAGAAAATTTAAAATATGGATCATGTAAAGGGATTTGTTAACGATAAAATGACTACTATAAGGGATAATTTGAAACACTCAAGATTTGGCAGTTCTCTTATTTAATTATTTGTACAAACTGATACCTCAAGCACTATAGACTAAAAACCGTACTCTGAACTACATATGCAATGTTCAATGTATATCTACATGAAAATAAGGTACTGTGTTCGCATTTTAAATACACTGTACCTAAACAAGAGGCCCATGGGCAACATCGCTCACCTGAGTAACTTGGGTGATTAAGTTCTTTACCCGATTTCCCCTCTTGCTATACCTATCATGTCCCCCCTAACCCCTCCCCTTTCATGATTTTAAAACTTTAGAATAGATCTACTCTAGCAAGGATGCTTTCACATAAGTTTCAGCATTCCAGGCCCAGTAGTTTTTGAGAAAAAAATTCTTAAAAGATTTTTCCTAAATATATCTATGTAAGACTAGGATTCCCTATTGTGGCCACGCCCAACCCCTGGGGTCCATGGTTTTAACAATTTAATATCTACACTACCCAAAGATGCTTCCACACAAGTTTCAGCTTTCCTGGCTCAGTGGTTCTTGAGAAGAAGATTTTTAAAGATTTGTTCTATACATTTCTATGTAAAACTTGAATTCCCTATTGTGACCACGCCCTTCCCCCTGCGGTCCTGGTTTTAACAATGTAATATCTACACTACCCAAAATGCTTCCACATAAGTTTCAGCTTTCCTGGCTCAGTGATTCTTGAGAAGAAGATTTTTAAGATTTTTCTATACATATCTATGTAAAACTTGAATTCCCTATTGTGGCCACACCCAATCCCCGGGGGTCATGGTTTTAACAATTTAATATCTACACTACCCAAGGATGCTTCCACATAAGTTTCAGCTTTCCTGGCCCAGTGGTTCTTGAGAAGAAGATTTTTAATGACCCCACCCAATTGTTGTCTTTCCTTGATTATCTCCCCTTGTAAGGGAACTTAGCCCCTCATTTTTACAATTTAAACTGCTCTTCCCCTAAGGATGCTTTGTACCAAGTTTGGTTAAAATTGGCCCATTGGTTCTGGTCAAAAAGTTTGTGTTGTATAGATCCCTCATAAGGTTTGCAACAATGCCACGTGCCGGTACGTGCTTACATAACAAATCAATTTTTAATCGTTTATTTAAGAATAGAAAGACAGACAGATATATAAAATGAATGAATGAATGAATGAATGAATAAATAGATAGATAAATACATAAAATTATTTTTTAATACAGTGTAATAATTTTGTCGATAAATGCGTTTGGCACACTAATGAAGACAGAATACTAGTATGTACAGTACATGCATTAATATACATGTATAATAGAAAAAAAAATAATTTGCTGATATTTCTCCTCTGAAGCAAAAGTATAAATGAGAAATCTACAATTTTAGAATAGAAAAACGATGTTTATTTATTTGCTTATCACTAATTAAAAAATGAAAGTACGATTAGTCATGTTGTTCTTCTGTAATAGATCAATCAATCAAAAATAATTTGCATACGCGTTCAGTGCTATAAAATTATATAAATCAAGTATATATATATATACATATATTGTATATCAATTGAAATAAAATGAAGGTTTTAAATAAATCCATCGTTATTTCTATAGTATTTTTAGAACAAAGCTAACAATTTTCAACAATTTTCAGTAATACACTCTGAAAGACAAATCATATTCTAATCTTATAGAAATTAAAATAGAACAGTGAACCCTTTCAAAAAAATTTTCACAATGTAGGGTAGGCACTATGTGGTCTGACGGTTCCAATTCTCCATTTTATTTTTTTGAATAGGTACCTATTTGATAATATCTTGAAAAAAATGGAAAAAAAGGAAAAATTATGGTATTTGTATTGCCTAATTGAAGAGCACCGCAATTTATATCCAAGCAAAGAAAAATAACTGCAAATTAGATTTTTCTTTCATTGTTTATTGAAACCCAACTAAATCAACTTCAATGTATGTTTATAAAGCTAAGAACTAATTATGCTCCAATATGTAAAAAAGGACAAAAAGGAGTAAGTCGAGCATAATGATATTTAATCTTATTTGTCATTCCTAGAGTTATGTATGGTAGTCATCCGACATTAGTAACATTTCCATTATTCAAAATTATTTATATCTACATAATTTTACTAACAATTTTTATTTTCAGGTTTAGGTGCACCCGGGCGTGTTAGCCTTTTCTTTGACCCAGCATTTAATGCGTCAATAATTTTTGAAGTAGAGCTACTCAAACTATCTGTATTACCACCAGCTTTCAGTCCAGTAGATTCTATTATTTCCTCCACATCGTCATTGTCACTGTCACTATTTGTGGGTGATCCTTCAGTTAATCGGTCTGTTATATTTCTTGCCTCTGAGTTTTTAGATCCCTCTTTGTTATTTTCTTTATGCCTCCATATATTAAATAGAGCGCCTACATCAAATTTAAATGTCTGTTCTTCCGAAGAGTATGGTGTTTTGTTATGGTATCGATCTCTTATATTGTCGCCATGTTTCTTTAATGTGGAGGAGCCCGATGGACGATCGTACGGCTTTGACCGTGGTGAACGACCCGACTTTTCTTTTACCTTACTCATTGGAATCTAGTAAAACAAATGAATAATTTTCAAAAATATTAAGTAAAGGCTGCAATATACAATACGATTTGGATAATCATTTTATTGCTTACATAAGTATTTGACTCGCTACACTTATTAACAATTTTCGTATTTATCCACTAGTCTAAAGTTAATGAAATATACTTGCCACTTGGTTTGCTGCATAGGAAGTCAGCAGGAACGTAAATAGAGGTCCTGGATAAACATCGGAATTCAGGATTTCAAATTTAGTATCTGTTATAAATTAAACACTGAGAAGTCGATGTTATTGATTTCTAACATATTTAAATACCCAAGGAAGTAGGTCAAGCGCAAGGTTTAATTTCATGGTTAACTGTATTACAATGCTAAAAATGCCATTTAAAGTTTTATACATGTAGGTACTGAATTTGTGGTCATTATCTTAATTCCCTCTCTAAAGGGATTCATATTTTTTATTTTAAAGCAGTACCTATTTCCATGTTGCGAAACGGTGTATAATGTGATAGATTTTGGCTTTTGATATTAGTATTTACGAAAGCATGGAAGCGGAAAACAGTAGATTGTGTTTTAGACAGGAGTGTTTATTTTCATTATGAAATTAATAAAACTAATAACTGAAATAATGGTCAACCATTTTATCAAATATTCATCATTTATTTGATAATTATCGGTACACTTATACGAGGGTTGTCCCAAAAAGTCGTAGACAATGCTTTTCATTTTTTAAACATGCAACCAATGCTTACCAAATTTTGCATAGACATAATGTAGTCAATGTTCTTTAAAATTGTGAATTTTTAAATTAATATCTTTTATATTGATAATATTTGGACGATTTATATGAAGGCCGATAAGGCCTGTCGGCGAACAACAAAATTTGGAATAATTTACGCATATAACTACCATATTTACTATTATTTCTTAAGTACTATGTAATACATTGAACTCAAATTTAAATCACTGAAACCAGAATTAAAATCTTAATATTGTGTCAAAATTTCATTTAAATATCATTAGAAAAAGACGATTGGTGTAATGATTTTCATAATGTCGTTGAAATTAAGTATGATGAAAATGACGTCGTCAAACGTGTAGTCAGCGCACAGAGATGTAATAAATTGTGTTGGATATGGTTAATATATATCAGAGACGGGAAAAAAGGATACATAAGTGACATTAGACACCAGATTTTAATAAAGAAGTTATTTTTAAATTAGACGATATTCAATGAGAGTTTTATTCTATACCAAAAATAGTTAATCACGGCATATAAGAAGTAGAGTACTGTTTGATAAACGCAGACAATTGGGAACGATCTGGACGCAAAGGACGTCAAACAATGAGCTGCCTACAATGTAATACAATCTTTCAACTAAATTTCGACTGAATTTGAATCTGCCCTACAAACAAAAACAAGTAAAAAACAAACGGACAGTAGTGAATTTAAATATGTCCCTTAATCAAGAGTTGTCCATCACTTTAAAAACAAATTTTAGAATATTAATACCCGCAAGTGAAACAAACAGAGACCATGACATTATAAGCGACGTTATTAATGCTTTCTTTCGTCTCCGGTGAACACTTATATCCTTTCTTTATTTCCTAATAATTTTTCTTATAAGATGCGATATCAACATGAAACTTGAAGTGCATGATCATAAAATGTTACTTTTTGCTATGACAAGGAAAGAAACTTAATAAAACAAAGAAAAACAAAACTGTTTTTCCTGTTAACGACTTTTTGGGACAACCCTCGTATTGTTGGGCATTTTTGCTTTACTTGTTGGGTCTACTATAAAGTTAATAGTAGTAGTTTTCAAGAACGCTAAAACGTGTAAAGATATTTACGCCTTAAAATTGTTTAGAATATTTAACAACTATTATATCATTTGATTAAATCAATTAATAACTCTTATAATTACAGAGGTTAGATTTAATAGTAAATTATGTATAATTTGGCGTTTAGGTTTAGCAAAGGTATACTTTTAAATTTATCGGAACTATATCTGTATCATGAATGATTTGATTTCACCATCGCGATTAGTCATATTTCCATTGAATTAAACCCATACTATCGTTGTTTTGGGTTATTTTTAACGTAAACGAAATTATTACTAATTAATTGCAGTGTGAAATACAATGGGAATTGGTGCTTTTTCAGAAATTATTTATATTTAACAATGTGGATTTAAAACGACAGACAGTATTTACGTACGTTCAATGTTCATTGAAATCAGTCATGTGTGCGGCTGTAGATCTATTCCTGTCTTGCTACAATTTGTCGATTTCTACAGTATTTGCATATTATGGTCTTTCCACTGTAAGAGCTATAGATACACGTATACTTATAACAAAGGGTTTGTTTTATGGCCTTTTTTCTCTCAGAAAAAATGTTAATGTAAAACTCCAGCATCAATTTGATATAAACTTCACTGAGCAAAAGGGGTGTTTTTTTTTACATTAAGGAAATTGATTTTATTTATATAACCAGTTCCTCCTTCTTTCAATGCCTCAGATAAATTGAAATCGAAATGAAAATTGTTCGCATATTGTTTTTTTAAATACCCTCTTGCCTATGGAAAAAAAGGAAAGTTATAAATTCCGAATGCAGTTGATAGGAGTTTATTGATGCATAAATTGATGAATTTAGGAATTTAAAAAAAGTCATTTCAATCAACACTAAACTTTTTGCAACGTTATAACTAACGCCTTTTTTATATATTCAAATATGAAACAGATAAGTCAGATCATGTGATATCATGTTACGCTTACCAGTATGTATCGTATTAGAAAGGAAATAACTATCGTTAATCAAGAAAAAACGTCGTGGATATATTCTGAAGGGACCAAAAGCCTTTAATTATAAGTCTTGAACAATCAATGGCTTTGATACATTATCTGAAACATAAATATTTATCTCAACAATTAAATATTGTGACCTAAATTGAAAATTACATGTAACTTATGTATAAGTACATAGAAGATTCTAAATATTAACATTCTAGGTAGAGTTTTTGAAATATATCACAGTGTACACTGTACTTGAAATTAGAAATTTTAACCGTATTAAAACATACTATTTACACTTGAGTATATCAGTTTACAATGCAAAAGAAAGACCAATAAAGAGATTCTAATATTATTATCGTTAATTAAATACCTTCACACCTTGTTGAATATTCCTTGTTTATGAAGTTGATACATTGGATTATTTTTCGTAGAAAAATAAATAGATAGTTATATATAAAATGACTTTGAGCTGCACCTATGAAAATATTTTTCTTTGAAAAATACAAATGACTATTCTCGATTAATATTGAGAGAGAGAGAGAGAGAGAGAGAGAAAGAGAGAGAGAGAGAGAGAGATGTGTGTAGATAAAAATGCATGTTTAAAATATACTTATTTAAATATGTCAATTATCACAAGTGTACCTACTCTGCTCCTGATTGAGTTATTTTCGTACATTTTGTTTTTATATTTAAAACGATTTAGTTTTGTTGCTCGGAAGTGAATTGTGGTTTTTCAATAATATATGTAGATATGAAACTAAAACATTGTCACCTAGGATAGTTTTTTCCTAATGGTGTTCTCGTACATATCCCTGCTTTTGATTTGAATATTTAATACCTTGATATTTCATCAGACATCATTTTCTATCAGCAGAGGTAAGAAAAGTTTAAAACTTATTATCTGTTGGAGCTAAGTCAGATTGTTTCTGATTATTAAGACATGAAAATCGTGCAGAAAATAGACCAAATTGATCTCAAGATTTAGGATTTAATTAATATTCAAATTAAAATCAGAAAACCGCTTTTTCCGTTCTATTTCTGCTGAAAAATAATTTTCTCGCACGACGTTCACTGTCGTTAAATTATGTATTGAAATACTTGTTCAAATGACAAAAAGAAAGAAATCTTGATTTTTTTTTTGTATATTACACTGACCATTATCATAGTATTTTGTTCAAATCTTCACCGTACTATTGAATTTATAAAGCAGAATGTAATCTGACATTCAAACAAAGTTATTTGAAAAATCAATGAAAAACTTTCAAGATAAAAAATACAAGGGAGTTGTAAACATTTAATCTTAGCCTTACTTGTCAAGCGAGTCAATAATTTAACGGTTGTGTTAATATCATGATAAATCTGTTTCTCTCGTTTTCTGAAATCTACTACGTCAGGGTAAAAACCATGGTAACAGCCTTGTTATCAGGTAAGATTCGAACGATGACTTCCTAGTACCTGACGATAAAGATTTCTTTTTTCTAGAGACCTGAACCTGAACTAGTAAGTTACATTTCCTGCATCATTTTACGTAATACAGGTTTTTATCTCTTTTTTAAAGATTGTCTACAATAGGTTTTAAAAAGAAATGGAAAATCACATTGACACTGATGGTTTTTTGATGATTTACATTTTGACACATATTCAGTGCTCATTGAATTATATCATAGCATAAGTTATTATACACAAATAAATCCACTGTAATGACACAAACAATTGGCATACTTTTATTTGAAATTCTTAAAATCATAAATTTGATTTATATTTAGATAATGTTTCACTACAGTCTTGCAAACAGGAAAACGAAAGTTAAATTCTGAGTAATCGATTTTATTAGGTAATGCATTTTATCTTTGTATAAACATTTTTTTTTTCATACTGAATAGTACCTTTCTATTGCCATTTCAATTTACAAAATACAAACAATGCTTAAACGACATTCTTTTGGAAATAGGATTTTGAGACATCAATGAAGGTTAAAACTTCATTAAACGCCTAAATGCAATATTTCTTTATAGATAGCAAATAATCGGCGATTTAATTGAAATTCTTACCTTACATCGGTTGTATAGATTTGTTATTAAATGACCTCATAAAGACAACTGGTAACTCTACAAGTACATACAGATGTATGCTTAACAGGTGTGTCTTTAAGTAGTAGTTACAATGCAGACTATTAATCATAAATAGAAAATATGTTGGGAACGCACGTGCGAAAAAAGCATCCCCTTTATATAGATATCATTGTTCGTGGAACCATGTTACAGATTAATCATGAAATCACCATGAGCTGGATAATTTGCATAATGATCGAAAATTGTTTTTTCTGTATTAATTCTTCAAACATTATTGAAATTTACATGGGATTTTGTGCCTTTTGAATCTAAGAAGACAGTATTATTTTTGGAAATCAAATTTTATTACATTTTCACCATTTTCATTTCACAATTAAATTGAAATATAAGAAACGCTTTCTAGAATGCGTGGTATGCCATGGTCATCTACAATATATTGGAAAGCTTTGACAATGGACTGTGTAAAACATTTTTGTATGGAGAGATTTATTATGATCAGTTGAATGATTACTTTTACATTCACTTCTGAAATGGACGTTTTTCCACTCCCTTTTACATTAATTGTGTTGCTCATATGTTTCATACATGGATATTTTACTTAATGAAAACAACAATGTTAATCTAACAACTAAGCTATATGATAAACGTGATGACTTCCATGAATCTATAACTTCCCTTTATAATGCAGCTATATACCTTCATCTCCTGCATAGGGAATGAAAATATATATCAGTTGATTCGATACGCAAGAGCAGTCTCTAAAATGAATGAATGTATGAAAAAGCAAGTTGATAAAACAAGAATATCAACAGTCTCGTTTAAAGTCAATATTTCTAAGTTTTATGGTCGATACGATGAACTTGTCAGCAAATACAATTTACCATTGTCAAATGCTGACTGACTTTTTTCATACCAATTGGTTGTCCATTATTCATGCACTGAAATGACGAGGGATATTTCCGTTATTTCCCGATTATGACAAGGAACACATTGCAGATGAGACCATTCAGCATTAGATGCCCACCCCTCCATGGTAAATGATCCAACTTGTGATGTTTCGGGGGTCCGTATTTGCTCTGGCCCTATTTTGTGTTGTGTTTTGGACTTTGATATTGAATACTGTACGTTATTTTCCGATTCTTCTGGTAATCTGTGTTTCTGATATGTCTTACTCATAAGATTATATTAAGGAGGCTGGGTGGTTTACAAATAAAACACAAATTAAACACCAGACTAACTTATTTTTTTCAGATATCATATCTTAAGCTGTCATCCATCATTTGGCTAAGAAAAATTTCAAAAATGGTAGTTATAAAATTTGATTATTTCTTATAATTTCATATGGAACTCTTCTTCTATAGGAGATAAACATAGTCAAAAAATGACCACATCCCGCCAGCCCCCTTAATTGTGTTTTATATAAGAAACATACCAATGTTAGTCTATACGGTAATATAAGATTTAATTATATTTTTAGAGGTTCTTTACACGTATACTCAATCATGGTTTCTTCCTGTGTGTATATGATATTCGGAATTCTGATATTAAGCTGGTGAGTATGGATGATTTTTATTCATCAGATTTTATGATAATTCATTCCACTTTTTTACATTTAAAAGCTGATTTTTTAAAACTTTCTACCGTTATGTACTTTCTATATCTTTTGCATTCTCACTCCTTCTATCTTTCTTTCTTTTTCAATCTTTTTGATTGATTATATTGATTTTTACAGCCATACGACTTACTTAACAGCAGTGGAATTTGATAACTTCGTTCTATCCTTTCAATGGCCAGTTACATTTTGCAAAAATCAAAAGGTAACTGAAAGTAAAAATAATCAAAAAATCAAAACAATGAAATCCATGACAAGTTACTTAATTTAAGGTAATACTTTCAAACGTTAATTATCGTTTCGTGTACTTTAATTTTGCCCCTTTACCTCACCAAGGCTTATGCAGGCTTTTGAGGGACCTCTCCAAAAATAAACATTAATTATTTTTTACAGTGCAAACAGCCACTTCCTGCACACTGGACCGTTCATGGATTTTGGTAAGTCTGCAAAGAGTGTGAAAGACACCATCGTTAATTTAGAGCTATATTTGGGGGGGGGGGGCACATAATGGATGGTTCGGTTTTATGAAGTTTTAGCCCAGTCCATCCGTCTGCCTAGCTGTCTGTTTTTCCTCAAAAAAATCTAACCCTAACCCTTCCCATAACTTAGAATTGGCCAGAGCTTTGACTTTCATATGTACGATCCTTCATATTTCATAAATGTTTTTTTTTCTTCCCTAACAAAAAAAAAATAGTCAACCAAAGATCAATATAGTGTACCACTATCACTACTGTTAATTAAAGTTCTAAAAGTTATCACCTGAATAAATCTCAGTTTTTTGATAATAAATAAAACTTGCCATAGTAGTAACCATGGTAAATCAAAGTTTTCTTAGTTATCACTTTAGTAAATCAATATAGTAAATCAAAATGTAAAAGTCTTCACTTGAGAAAATCGAATTTTTCATAGTGTCAAAGTCTTATTATTATATATTTCACCTAATGCAACCACACGGGAGATTAGTGTTCGTAAACACATCCTGTTTTTATATTAATTTCAAACATAAAATTTTCTTTTGCTGGACTATATTAACTATATACTATATTGATTGTATAACTGAGTTAATCTCTTTTTCAGGCCTTCGAATTCAAATGGAAGTTTTGTTAAAGATTGTTCCAAGTCTCCTTTTACTGCTGAAAGTATACCCGAGGTTAGCATTTGCATTATATGCAAAGGATATTAAACATGCAAAATGCTATATAATTTAAAACTACTATGCACTATTATTATTTATCATAGATTATGTCATAAATTTTCAATTTTCTTTGATAACATTTATAAAGAACGACTATGAATGCATTATTTTTTTTTTCTAATTTTGGTATGCAGGGAACAATAAATGAAATGAAAAGGATTTGGCCAGACCTTTTGAAAAGTACTAAATCAACATTTTGGTAAAATATAAGCTAGTTAATTTAATTGATGTTTATTTTCAACAATGCTTAATCTGTATTAGTAAGGGGAATTTGGCCGATGATCGGATATCCTTTCTATGATTCAATAAAATCTCGTTTGAAGCCTGGAGGAGTATTCTTGCATCCAAATAAATTGTCATCTTAACGTCCTTCGGCAAGTGAACTGAAAGATATTGGCAAACTTTTTTTTCAATCTTGAATAGATCTGGAAAAAAGATCTAATTAACAATTTTGATCAGAATAGTTTCTTTCGGTGAATTTATCTTTATCTTATTTCAATAGTTGTATGGAAGAGGATGAAATATTTCTTTGGATGTTTCGAAAACTTAAGTTTGACATAAATTACTTTGTTAGTGATTAAAAAAGAAGGCAATTTAATCCAAATACATTTGACATTGGAAAAAGCAGAAGGTTATTCGTCATTCACTTCATATATTTTTATCCGTGATTTACATTTTCGAAGTGTTATCACGTGTCTAATTTGAAATTCTCTCCACTCTCACCTCTATTTTCTTTCTCCCCAACTCTTTTTTCCTCACCACTGCCTTTCACTTTCTTCTGTATCTCTTTTTGTTGTCTTTTTCTTTCCTTATTTTTTTTTCGTCTAGATCCCTTTTATTAACATTAACTATTCTTTAAGCATATACGTCATATAAATAGGTCGTACCAATGGCAAAAACATGGCACATGTGCGGACGTAGAAGACACAAGGACAGTGGCGCAGTATTTTAGCAAGGCCACTGAATTGGCTCTCCTCTATAATATATCAGCGTGAGTTCCACCTAAGGCATTCCTTTTTATTATTTTTTTTTTGTCAGTTTCAGATAAAAAGAAAAGGCATTAATATTTTTGTTGATATTTTTATTTTTTAAATTGATATCAGAATCTTGACGAGGAGACACATTGTGGGAGGAAACAATTTCCAGGTAGATAACCATTCAATTCTGTATGTCGAAAAACCTTTTATTTATGAGTATATTTTCGAAGTCAAACCAAGCTCAATAAAGTAATAAGAAAACGTATTTTGTTTTTTTGCTCTTTACTCAGATCCCAGATATCGAAGATAGTTTCAAAATAGAAACAAAGCATCGACCTTATATTCTTCTTAAAGACGTAGGACGAAAGGTAATCCATTGATAAAAATATATTTGCATCAACTTCAGGATTCAATCTACCTCTTAATTACAAGAACATAGTTTTAATTTTTTTGTTCCCAAAAATTTGTTTTTCAATTACTTTTATGCATTTTTATATAATTTAATAATGAAACTGAATTATATGAATACTTTAGTTTAATTCCTTTAGTTTAGTTCATGTTATTTTGTTTGTTTTCAGCCCTTGTGGTTGTGGGAAGTCCAACTCTGCTTAAGTAAAACTTTTAGCTTGATTGATTGTCATACAAGAAATAAATACCAAGGTCTTGTGTTGTACCCGAGCCTTACTCCCAGTCCTGCAGGTCGCTCGATATCACCAGACAACGGACAGTCTCGAAATACAGCACAAACGGCCTGGCTCTCCCTTGTATTTGTTATACTGTGCAGTGTTCTGTAAGGAACACTTCAATGAAAAAAAACAGATTGCCTTATTTCAGGAGAGCAATATGGCAAATCCATGTCACCTGATCCTAACTATGATGTTTTGGAGGTCTGTGTTTGCTCTGCTCCTATTTCGCATTGTTTCATGGGTATTCTGAGCTAGAATATTTTTTGTTATCTCTATTTATTTCATGCCCGAACGTCAGTGACTTATATTTTGCACGACAGATAAATCATTTAGAAAGTAAGCTTGCAAAAAAATATTTCTTTTGACTTTAAATGATTTGAAACATATTTAAAATTAACATTATGTATAAAAGTGAATAAATTGCACAAAATGTGTTATTGCATTTGATATAATCTTAATTTAAATTGAAGCATGATGTAAGTCCAATTTCCTTAATGCAGTCTTAAACAAAATAAGAAATAAAAATTACATTATAATGCCATATTTATATTCTTCAGTATTCTAAAGAATGCAACTTATTGTTTCCTTCTTTAGAAAAAAAAATCTTTGAATTAAAGTATTAAACTTGAAGTAAGAATTAAAGAATTAAACTTTATTTTCTTGCCCACTATTCTTTTGTTGTTTTGCAAAAAATATTCTCTGATATGCAGTGCAGTCGTTTATCATCATCATTGTTAAAACTGCAGGGTTAGTTATTAAGTTGCTTTGCCCCTACTGGCATATTTAATCAATGATATTCCTGTTGAAAAACTTTAATCCCCTTTGTGACCTCCATTCTACTCCCAAAGTGGTACTATTTAAACAGTTGAAGTTATCTGTAATTAAAAGCTTAGGGTACATATTGTGTCTAATATGAATAAAATACATGAAGCCATTGTTTGTTGCTAATAGTAATATTTAAAACTGGAACAAAAACTGTTTTGCTTATTTTTATCAGAAAGGCATTTATTTTGCCCAATTTGAACATTACTGAAAGCTTGCAGCAGACATTGCAAACATTGGATTTTCCAAATATGGAAACCTTGCTGCAAGCTTGCAGCAAACATTGCTGCAAGCCTGCCTCAGACATTGCTGCAAGCTTGCGGAAAACGTTGCTGCTAACTTGCAGCAAATAATTTCCTTATGGTTTTGGAACATTCCTGTGTACAAGCAGCAAGTTTGCGGAAACCTTTTGTCTTGACCTAAATCTGTTAAGTTTAGAGAAAATCTAACGCATGTGTCTGAAATGATGCAATTTTATGAAGTTTTTTTTTATTACATGTAAAGTGCATGATAGCTTTTATTACACAGTTACTAATTGATTTGAAAACATTTAACTGATTTATGTTCATTATTACATTTAAGAAGTATACATATGTCATATTAAAAAGAGGAATGGAATTTATTATAAATAGAATTAGATTCCACCTTGTGTTTACACCAGTTACTCATATGTGCTTCTAAGAAATATTCTTTCAAATATCAAAATAAAACAAAATCATTTCTTACCAATTAGATATCATAGATGCCAATGAACACCTATTCGTGTAAATCCAAAGTCTGGCACTTTTAATCATTCAAAACGGTATACATTCCACAAAATACTGAAAGATTCATGTACGACTTCAATTCAAACATTTCAAAATTGCCAGTTCTGTGTTGACTCCAGTACAATCTGCATTTCATTAGCTGATTTGTCATATTAATGTTCTTGCGAACTTCCTGCAAACATTCGAATACTGAAATGTTTCCTGCAAACTTACTGCAAACATTAAATTGGCATGTATGTTTCTTACAATGTTCCTGCAAACAAGTTGGGTTCCTTATACTCAAAACAGAAAATCAAGCAGCTTTAACCCACCTAAAAAAAATGTTGTACTATAATAATTTGGCAAAGAATTGAAGCCATTCCCTGAAATTTAATTATAAAGTCATTAAACACGTCTTGGTGTAGATTATCAATAGTTTCAAAAATCCTTATCACTTTTCATCTGTAAAAAAAACAGAAATGATGGGAATTGAAAGGATCCATAAACAGATATAGATAGCGTACAATCCATGTTAATTGTTGAAACTTGATGTTCGATTTATTGTTTGCAATTAGGGATGTAGATATTAAATCTTGAAATGTTCAAGAATTCTGTGAAATGACAATGAGAGGATTGAATAGATAAAGATGATTCATTTTGTATTGAGGGGAGGAGTTATCTGATACCAAACCAAGGAATACGGATATTTGTTTCTTTTGGATTTTAACAAATCAGAAGTTAGAATAAAAATAAAAATAAAATAATGTAAATATTTATTCATGATAACCCTTTAACTACTAGTACCTTTAAAATATGGAAAATGTATTTTAAATAAGAATATTTTTACATGAATGAAAGGAAAAAATCATAATGCACTTTTTAAATCTCTGACTGTCTCTGAAGATCTGATTTATCTCATAAAATTTATTTTGAATGATCATTTAATTAACTTTTAATATACATATAATACATGGCTTCGAGGGCAGCATACCAGAATATTTGCCCCAAGGTGACAGGAAAGCCCTGGGGTGTTATATGTCGCCTGATGCCACAGGCAGATGGTGACATAACACTCCAGGGCTCTCCTGTAACCAAGGGGCAAATATTCTGGTATTGCTGCCCGAGAATTAAGCCATGTAATATATGGTATATAACATTTTAAAGCATTGAAAACCCCAATCGATCATCAAACATATTTACTATGTACACATGTTATCTACGTTGAGTATAATTCCGAAATATACCGTCCCGTTTCATGCCAGAATGTTTTCAGTATGCTGACACGTGTGTTGATAAACTTTGTTGTATTAAAAGAACTTTTCTCCTCAATTAAATTATCCAATTCCTCTAAATTCAAATAAACAATTCACAGACGTTGTCTGAAGTTTTTAAATTTCGCGAGACTGTTTACGTTTGCTTAGCAACTGCCTCTGTGAATTTCGAACCAGACATAATTAATATGCGGAATGATTGCACGCGAGGGAACATAACTGTGTTCGGGAGGGCAACATAACTATTTCCGGGGAACATAATTGTATTCGGCGTGATTCGGTCGTTTTTCAGGGCATATAGATAAAAATATTATCTTTTTGATATAATGGAAAAACTTCTTCAAAAATGTTATTTAAAAAAATATTCACCGATAAGCAAAAAATGACAGCAACAAACATGCATCTAACGAACGTTAGCTCAGGTAGTAGAGGTGAATCCTCATACATTCCTTTTATTAATTCCCTTGAGTATTATACCTTCACATAAGTGTGCATAATTTGAATAATAATGACTTAATGCCATTAAAAGAAATCATTTTCTTTGATTTTTTTAAATTAATATGATATTTCATGCATTCAAACAGAACATTTTGTTTTAAAAATTTGAAGATCAAAACTCAAGGCACAATTCAACTATAAGAAATAATCAAAGTACTGGAAGTACTGGGAAGCGCTAAGCATGGTTCAACTAAACCCGCCTCTTGATCGCCTTGACTGCTACGTTAAATAAAACCAAGTGTAAGGTTTGTTACTTTAATAAAGTCTAAAAAATGAAAAAAAAAGTTAACAAAGTGTTGCATTTTGGATCCAGGTTTCTGCGATAAAATTGAATTTATATAAATATTACAGTCCGTTTTTTTTCTTTTGACCTTCCTCATTTCAGATTAGGTATAAAACTCTGCATTAGCCATAGGCACTTGGGGTATGGACTCCCCCCCCCCCCTTTCCATTTTTTTTCTTTTTAAATCTGGGTTCGATTCACCTTTTACCTATTTTTCTATTATAATATGCACTATATGTTATCAAAAATGCAACTCTAGCTGTTTTTAAAAATGCCGTGTTTCACTGATACATATAAAGAGAGAAGGCTTGCAACTCTTTTTTGTCATTCGCCTCACCTCGCTTAAACTTCGCTCGATTATTTATCTAAATCAGAATAAAACATGGTATATGCATACATTAATAATTTTGTTATACATTTCTCTTCCTTTTCATATTTACAGTTAATTTTATATGCCCCCGATTTGCAAATATTTCGATGAAATCGGGTAAATTTGTTCATGTGCATCAACCGGGACGGAAGTCCCTGGTATTTTCGGGCGTCATCATAATGTGTAATCTTGAATAATATGATAATAATATTTTTTCAATATTTCACATTTATTGTGAAACCAATCCAACCTCGTGCAGCATGTTGCTATCATAATGTAACAAAGATCCCTGAAGACTTAATAACCTTGGACTCCCCCGACGATATACTTAGTATTCAACCACAGGGCTTGTAGGAATTTTTTCAAACAATTTATATTTATTACACTTATTCATCATGTGTACAATATGAAGGGAGATTCCTTTTTTTTACCGAAATTTAAAAAAAAGCTTGGCCATTCTGTTTCTCGTGTACAGTAAAACTCGTTTAGTACGAACACGGATATAGCGAATTTACGGATACAGCGAAGTCATTTAGGATCCCCAGCTATATGAATTTCATGTATTTCTTATACGGTTAAAACGAATTACGGATATAGCGAAGTGATTTCATAGGTCCCAGCGACTTCGTTATAACCGAGTTCTACTGTAATATTTGAAGCAGAATTAACAATATTTCTTTTTAAAATAAAAATGTGAAATCACATACTCTTCTATTTAGACAAAAAAAAAAAACATTGAAATTTGTTCGTATTTTTCTTGATCCCATTTTGGCGAAAATACTTTTAACAAAAATGCTTCATTTTTTGAACACCCAATCGTTCAGTGAAATGGATTTTTTTTTCAAGTTTGTACTGCTAAAAGATAATTGCCCTCTGTGTAATGCGGTTTGATCCGATCTTGCCTTAGCTCTAAAATTTAGCATTCACATTTCGCCTAAGTAAGCTCTCAGGTGAAATAATATGATGAAGATTGAATATATATTTAGCATCAAATATTTTTTGGTATTACATTTATCATGTCATACACTGTATTCATAAATTCTCATTAACTGTTAAATTCAGTCTAAAAAAATTTTTCATATAAATTTTTATATCAACCCGGTAATATTTACAAATGCTAAAATTCCCATTTCGTCTTAGTACTTTTTAACTTTTTCTTAATTGGATTTCACAGTAAAGGCGATATGGGAACACACATGTAATGCAAGTGTGATAATAAAAATCCTCGTTTGTATAAAATTTACATTGTTTGAAATAAAGGCTTATGCAGAAGAGGGCGTGAAAAATTATGTAACGAAACTACAAAATGTAGATACAAATTAGATATAGAAGCTAGTTTAATAAATATTTTTTTATGGAATTATGCTTCTAAATCATATAATTCTAATTTGATTTTTTAATACTCATTGATATTTTAAGCTTAATGAGACTTAAATACATGTGTGCATAAATCTTTTTTCGGTACTTGTATTAATATATAAACATGTATGGTCATTAGTTTTTCGAATTACCACTACAGAGATTACATGTACATTTGTGACATAATGAGTGTTTGCCAGTATACTTATTAATACGCACCATATTGTTCAGAGATAAGAACCGCCCTTATCCCCATACTGCAGGATTTCCGTACGTATTAATATCGACTGTCCCAATTAACACCTATTTTGATAACTCCTACACTAAAGTAGCGGACAGAGGTCGGGGATTGTTAGACGGCTCAGTAGAGTTACATAACTTGCTCAGCGGCGCTATATTATGTATCACTCCACGTAATATAGTTCGTCATTTTTGAGAACATTATATACAACATTGAAATATATAATTTATATATCATCACCTTTAAAAGTAACCATATTACACCACGGAGATAAATTAGGTCAGCAATAGTAGCCCTTGCAAAGGCATTATATAGAACCCATTTGTTTACATAATTATCATCATTATTTATAGAGGGCGGGTCATGCAGGGGTGCGTTCAAGATCTTAGTGCTAGATGGATATTAGGTACAGATACCAAATTTGAACAAGAATAGCAGCTACGTAAATAATATACATATAAATATTTATGCTAAGTTTGAAATCCTGTAATCCTACTCGGAAAACACTTTGCATTACGCGACATGCTGTATATACCGGTATATTAAACTACGTGTAAGTTTACTAGGAAGTATGGTATATAGTGCAGCCATGATATATGCTGTCGGTAGAGGGCGTTGAATAAAAGATCGTGAAAATCTGAAGACACCTTATAAATCGCTTGCGCATGCGCGCTTAGCGCTTAAAAAAAAGTATAGAAGTTAATTACATGTATAGTAAATATTGTAATATGACATGTACATATATTAAAATACCATCTTGTTACATTTATCGTAAGCAGACAATGCAATCTAAGTATTGTCGACAACATATCGTCTAAAATGATGTTGCCTTTTTTCATGTTTATGCTCTACATCCAGTTTTCCTTGAAAAAGTCAAATATTTCTGGCGTGTACACGATTATTTTGTATCCAAATGATAATATTTATGCAGTCGGAGAGGAGAAAAATACTTCCCACTGCACCAATTACAAACGCCCCAAGGACTCCGATATTCTTTGAAGAGGTCCTCTCATCCGGGGCACTAGTCAAAGTGCGCGTGTACTGATTTGTTTCTTTTCGATTGATAGTTAAATTTTTCTGCATATTAGCGATCTTCTCTTGAATATCTTTCTGATTCACTTCTGTGAACATAGTAAAAAGCATTTTAAATAAAATAACACGTGTGTCTATCATATAAAAAATACAACTTGAATATTCCTAAATATCGTTTTACAGAAAGCATTATACAGTAAAATTTTGCCGATACTCGAAGAGATAATTGAATCCGAATGATTTCCTTTTGGTTTCTCAAACAAGATTTGCACAATATATGCATTATTTATTTTTCAGTTATCGATGACAAACAAAGAGGACCATTAAATGCTGATTTATTTGCACTTGTTATGCATTGGAAAAAAAAATCATACTTTCTTTGGATTTATTTTTAAATGTTTAATATAGACAAAACGTCAAAAAGTTATGCATGAAAAATATATCATTATTGAAATTTGGATCAGATCTATAAATACACATTTGGGGAGAGGGAATAAAATGATTGAAGATCCCTCTCCAAAAAAAGTCAGGAAAAAAGTGTTGTATTAATATTAATGAAAATGTAATGTTTTGCTTTATCAGTCCCATAACGGTGAAAACGAAGGCGACTATAGGTTTCCTTTGCGTCTGTCTGTTCGTCTGTCTGTCACCGTCAGTCTGTCCTTCTTGGTTTTCCGCTCTTTTTTTCTTAACACTTGCAGAATTTGAGCTGTTTCTTTGGAATGTAAGTGTACCTTGATGAGTTACAGATCAAGTTTTAATTTCGTTATGCTTCATTGATTTTTGACAGAATTAGGGCATTTTTAGTTTTTCATAATGGTGTAAGATCGGTTTCGTGATGCACTAAATTTCGAAGGTCAGCATGGTTAATATGACGCAAGAAAAGACAAAAGTTTTGTATACTGTAAAGTGGCATCCTTCAGATAAAGGGGAACCCCGTAGGGAACGTGTATTACTTAATGTGCAATTCTCTCAGAATGTTTGTTGTAACTGAATCGAACCTGATTTTTATTGATGCCTCAAAGAACCTTGATTTGGAAATAAAACATCTTCTTGAATCAATCTGAAGAATTGCTTATATTTTTTATCAGTTACTGTGTGCTACATAGTTATTTATCATGTAATATGACCTTTTAAGTCAGCTGATAAGAATTCACAAAATTCTTATATTTCCTAGAATGAATTAATAGTGATTAATACGAGAGGTCTGCTGAAGGACTTGATAAAACCCGGGTGATAGACCCGATTAATGTTATTCGGGTTTCATAAAATCGTAAAATGAGAAGAAATAAATATTAAAACTTAATTATATTGTTTTATATTAAAAATACAATTATTGATGTTAAATCAAGTGAAATACCCATATAAAAAAAAAATGACTGATTGGGACTGAAAATTCCAAATTTAATTAATTTACTATATTTTCCCCGAGCCCATCAATTTCTAAAACGTTAGGAGACTGTAGTTATTCTCATTTCTTTTTATAATATCAATCGGCACGTACCTGGACACCATTGATCGAGAGGCACGTCCTCTGATGGGGGATACCCAGCACTGGTGTATAGAAAAATACCTAAAATCAAGGAATCAGAAAGGTTTATTTAATTAGATGGAAAGATGATTTACTAGCATTAAATACAACAAATTAAATACGAATTGAGAAAGTCTTTAAAAAGGACATGTAGAAGTAACAAGGAATATTTCACATTTCATAAGTTAGTTCAATAACTGATGAGGACGTTAACTTATCGAATTATCATTTCAATCATAAAAGTTGTCCATACGGAATATCCCTCACACATCAACCACTGATGGTGATGTATTTCAATTTTAAAAGAAAGTTAATTTGGTGGTAATAAAAGGGTTATCAATTATAAAAGAAAAAAAATATTGTGTTGTTTAACTGCTTACTTTTGTATTTGGAAATTGGCAGAGGTCGTCTTGCTGTTAAATCACACGATTCCTTATCATCATACTTGTACTGCTGACATACGTTATTTTGGTGCTTATGTGAAACTGTATAACATACTGCATTCTCTAAACAATTTTTTTCACACTGATTTAAATCTGTATCTGGATTATTGACAAAATTGCACAACTGAGTTTGGTTTTGCAATGCTGATATTGATGAATTGATCATGCATTCTCCAAAATCTAAAATGATATATAACCATAAATATGTAGACAGATAAAAGGATAGATAAGTAAATAATGCAGAACAGTGGCGGCTAAAACTTGCTTGCTTCCATCAACTTTCCAGATTTCGTGTCCCTTCTTCAGGAAAGAAAAAGCGGGTTAACAAGTCGTGAAATTAAATACATGTATAAAATAATATAACATCTTATCCTTAATCATCTTTTTTTTATTGTAAAACGTTTTTAATTTCCAATTAAATAATCATAAATATATATGAAACAGCCCAAGTTGGTTATACTTAACCTGATGAAACACATTCAGTCTTAATGATCTCTTGTTAATAAATGAGAATTTATATACCCTCAAATGAAGTACATTGATCTGATGAACATTATTCAAAATTTCATCGAACAAAACAGATGCCGAGCAAACCTGGATCACCAAATCGGTTGCTTTGGAAGAGTGAGCATGGGATTAGGTGTTATGGAGGAGTGAGCATCCCCAGCGCCGACCAGATAAACCGTCACCTGCTCTTTGTCATGATAGGATTATTACGAGAAAATCCGTCTTAAATTCATTGTGTATATAATGATCTAAAAATTAGTATAAAAAACGCCAGACAAGATTTTACTCAGTAATAAATTGTATTTAATCGCTTATTTTGATTAATAACTACAAAGTAGGGATCATAAATCGTTGCATTTTTCTTAAGAAGCTACACGTACTAGAGTATCAAATAGATAACAAAATGAATGAAATGAAAATTTAAGGATTGTTGAAGAAAATCCGAATTAGAGGAGTGATAATTTTTAGACCCATGTTATGTCATTTGTTAAATAGCCGTTTTTGTTGCGTTTCCCTCTTTAACCCCCTTGATATTAAACTTTTTAAAATTAGATTGTAATGTTCTTGATTTTATCAGAACAATTTTGTCCTTAAGTAAGATTGAGACATATATTTGTTAGAAAAGAAAGCACAATTTACCTTCATCATCTTTTTCGCAGATAAACATTTTTTCTGAAGTGCAGTTTTCCGTGACAAGATTCTGCTCTTCTGGATTGTAATAAAGACAAAACAACCCATCGGGGCTTATACCAGTTAAATTTACCGGGATTTCGGAATAAAGATGATCACAGTTTTCTAGCATACTTTCATTATTAGAAGAACTCAAAAAAGCCCCAACCCACAGGCCTTCTGAGTATCTAAAAAAAAGAAGATTGAAAAACTTGTCTGTTTACTTTTAAACAGCATACTAAGAATCATTATGTTATTTCAATACTGATTTCACTTGATGCAGAAGAATTTTGCTTAATTCATCTATAGTAATTTTCAAATATCTTCAATATTTTGTTAAGAAGCAAAATACTTTAAACTGAATTTTTTTCCGAGTAATTCATCAACTTCTTCCAGGACTAGTTCTATATAGTACATCTCAGTAAGTGATGTCAGTGTCACCAGTGTCTTGTTACTTGAAGCACACACATTATATGCTGCATGCCATGAAGCCTCTGGAAGATGGACACTGTATCTACACTTTGTATCCCTATCTGAAAGATAGAAATTTTACCAACCTAAATTATAAACCACATATTCGTAAAGTGTTCATAGCGATCTCTTCAAAGAACTAACTGTCAGTGTTAATTGATGATTTCCTAATCGTTGACAAATTTTGAGAATAGTTGATACACTACGTAAAAATAGTTATATACTGCATGTTAGCAGGAAGTAAAAGATATCGATAAATTGTAAATTTAAAATTAAGTTAATTTGATTTAAACATCATTATAAAATTTCAATCTTATGTTAATATGTATTTTTTTTAATTCCTGAGTCCGTTCTGATTTCTATGAAAGTGTCAGAATTTATATAAATAAAATTTCATTAAACAAACCTCATTGCGTTACGCTATAGCGAAATTAAATGATCGAAATCTGTGAAAACAGCGTACCTTTGCTTTTTTATTACACAGAAAAAAATGAACTTCAAGGTATTTCCAAAATGCTAACAGTTTGTGCATAATTTTTTTTTACTCCTTAAAAGTATAATTCTTCTGTAGTGATATTATTTTGTTTTTTTGGGGGGGTGGGGAGGGGGGTGGGGTGGGGTGGGGGTGTTATAACATTTAAAATTATTTTTTTTAAAAATTCTTGCAAAACATGTCACCAATCTTCAGTTTTCAATAGCTAAAATGGTTTTCAAAAGGAATGTCATAAACATCAAATTTCAGTCGTCCATGTTTTTTTTTCTAAATTTTTGTAAACATATTTTAAATATGAAGTCTTCCGACCAAGGTTTATGGTATACATGTTTGGAAAGTATAGTAGATATACCTTATCTTCTTATATCAAATTACGTTTGATTTTTTACTGGACAAGACTTGCATCATAAGGAAAAAAATGTCATCAAAATAATTTTATATGTCTTAGAAATATTTAATCATGATTTAGGACTCACTTATGTATGTATTGATACCAACACAGCATTCTCCATATTGCATGGTTTAAGAAAAAGGAGCAAACTATTTTTTAATATCAATTTAAACAATTGTGCTGAAATGACATCTTTAGTTCACCAAAATATTTCAGTAACTGTTTTAGATGGTTAAGAATTAAAAAAAAACATATCAACTGTTGACAAATACATGTATTTGTTAAATTCACCTTACTTTCTATGAAATATTGCAATTTTAGAACAAACATTGCTAAACTTCCAATTGAAATGGGAAATGATATAATATTGCAATAGAAAATAGAATTTGTAAATTTTTCCTTATAAGGGAATAGGAAATGAATTTCATTATTTATTTAAATACATGCACCGATGCATTAGGAATTACAGACTTAAATATTTACTCAATTATTAATTATACAATGTCTAATGTGTTTACGTTTGAACAATTATTTGGTTTTATAAGCAATAATATTTATATTTCCAATAAATGTCCCCTATGATTCTAGACAAAATAAAATACAGTATATCACGAATAAGCATTTTAATAATAATCATTGTTGTGAAATCATCCCTATCCTGTTGTGATAATTTAAATTTGAAAATTTTAACTGTTGTGTATTGTTTAAATCTTTCTTTTAATTGCGAATTCCATATCCTTTACATTCAACAACACACATGGGTCTGTAAGAATTAATTTACCTACCTTGTTAAGACCATAGTATGTTTGGACCAAATATAATTGATATGATCCACTCAGTAATCAGAAACTTCATCTGAAAGATGTTGATAAAATTGTCATTTATAGATATGTAAACTGGTCAACTATCTTACACTATGATTTTATCTTTACAAATCATATGTTGTAGATCCCCAAACAAAAAAAGTCTATAGTAAACTATAGTTTACTATAGTTAACTATAATTCCAAAGGATGATGTGACATAACTGCTATCTGGGGCCCCTTTTTCCACGACGGATTATATTTAATCTACGACGATGTTGGTAGTTTTCAAACATGAGTAAATAAATACGACGCCTTTCAAATAGTTTCAATAGTTCAGGCACATTTTAATTATAAGGAATGCTGCATTATCTTTGATTTTTTAGACCCTAGCACAGCTAAATTCGGCCAGGTTTGTGCATATATTTTCTTTTATGGCAAGAGAATGGGCGGGTCTTAGTACAATAGAGAGATATGCGTGTCCGAGAATACCTTATATGGCTATTGTTATTATTTCGCACTTGGTCATTGTCCAATCCGATGACAGAACAACAAAACATGCTGGTATACTACGTTGACATTTTATCGCACACACGTGCTTTAGGTCAATTTACCTGTTATCCTTTTCTACATTTCAAACTTTTATAATGGTCAGCCAATGCTGTTTATACTTGATAATACGCATGAATTTTCAGCATTTAAGGTTTTTAGGACAAGAAATGCACATGATACTTGTATTCACCGATACTCGGGAATACGTGTAGACCTAGAGAATTGCTAACCAAACACGCTACAAAACTTTAACCTAATGTACATGTATATCATGTATATAATTTATCAAGTGTTTGTAACTGTAAATTTTACTGTGGTCTCGGAAATGGTACATATGTAGATTCGTGTCTTATCTGTGACTAAAATGCATAAAAAGATATCGGAAAGCAGTAAAATTCCAAGCATGTTTCCATAGTATTTTTGTGGTCTTCACTCGTAACGAATTTCATTTAGCTGATTGGTCAGTTAATAAGTATGGCCTGTGCCTCGATTAGCATATGAATTCATTCTTACGTCAGAAAATCTAGTTCCGTCGATCTGTTCATAATGGGAAAGGCCAACTAGATTTTACAATTTTTTAAAAAATAGAATGTGAGCGCAGTTAGGTACAACTTTCTCCTTTCACATATAGGTAAATTTCAATAAAATATAGTGACCAGTCAAATGAGAAAATTGTACCTACATGCGCTCTTATATTTTAAGGGCTTCAAAGAGTGGGGCGGGGTTAAAATGCAATGGGAATTGAATGTAAACGTGATACCCCTACCCCAATAAAAGACCTATATCTTTCAAATCACGTTTCCATTTTTGTTAAAAATAGTATTATATAAAGGTACATATATTAGTGACTAGTTACATACAAAAATTTGAGTAAAAGTTAGACATTTAATTTTTTGTCAGTAAACGAGGGGCCGCAAGTCACCTCATCCTTTAAAACTTTGGAACTTTGTTTTACTATGGTGAAAATTTTGGAACTTTGATTTACTACTACAGTAAAAACTTTGGAACGTTGATTTGCTATGGTGAAAACTTTGAAACTTTGATTTACTATGGTGAAAACTTTGGAATTTTGATTTGCTATGGTGAAAACTTTGGAACTTTGATTTATTATGGTAAAAACTTTGGAACTTTCATTTTCTATGGTAAAAAGTTCGAAACTTTCATAAGAGATTTACTATGGTAAAAACTTTGGAACTTTAATTGACTTTGGTGAAAATTTGCAACTTTAATCAGGTATTATCAAACCTCTGGAATAATGTTTTTATACAATTTATAAAATGTCAAGGTTAGAATTCATCAAGGCTCTAGAGAACTATTACAAAAACCCAAACCGTCCCCTTAAGAATTATGTAAAAGAAATGAATTTTAATGTAAAGATTTTCTCTTGCTCCAATAAAAAAGCAATATTTATTCAAATTTATTTAATTTTAATGTTGTAGGGATAAAAAGTAAACCTTATTTATGTAGAAAAAAACTTACTCTAAGATAAAATTTGTGTCATTTAGAATAAAAATATTTCCTTAGCTTCAGTCAACACTGCTCGATGTAAATATTACATTTTCATTAATTATTTTGCATGTTAAATTAAAGATGAACAACAAAATCAGCCAGAACAGGACTAATATCTTTCCCTTTAAAACATTTAAATGATAATAAAAATAACTTATTTTTATTATAAAAATTGTGAAAGTAATTTCAAAAAACTTAAATCTTTGAATAACTATGGTAAAAAGTTTCGAACTTTGAATAACTATGACATAAACTTCGGAACTTTGATTTTACTACAGTTAAAACTTTGGAACTTTGATTTACTATGGTGATAACTTTTGGAACTTTGTTTAACTATAGAAAAAAACTTTGGAACTTTGATTTACTATGGTGAAAACTTTGGAACTTTGGTTACTATGGTAAAACTTTGGAACTTTGATTTACTATTTTGAAAACTTTGGAACTTTGATTTACCATTGTTAACTATATTAAACTATAGTTAACTATAGTTTACTATAGTATTTTTTAGGGCACCTACAATCATGCACGTATTTCTTTAATGTTTGTAATAAATAGTCTTTTTGATATTGACATTAACAAATCATTACCGAGTTTCTATTTTAGCGTGCTGTGCAGAATACTTAGAATTACAGTACTGTGTGTTTTGTTTAAGAGAAGTTGATATATTTAGGCTTATACAAAAATCTGCAGCATATATAAAACCACACAGACAAGTACTTATACGATTTTCCGAAATTATCAACAAACAAAAATTGAAAAATGCGAGTAGTTCATACATGTATATTGCCAAACTTTCGTATTAAAATATTTCTATGAAAGTATTAAGTGAATAAACTTATTGTAATGCACTCTAGGTAAAACAATAAAAACCAGAACTAGATGCTGTCATGAGACAGTAATACCCGCACTAAGGTATTTGCCTCTAAATACACAATCCTACGGGCGGCTTACCAAGGAAAAAGTCAAAATAACAATTTTCCAAGTAGACTTT
>NW_026930443.1:0-40633 GCF_032062105.1 Saccostrea cuccullata | reverse complement strand
AGTAGGGTGACCAGAGGGTATCTTGTACTGTACATCAGTAGGGGGACCAGAAGGCATATTGAATTCAACATATGAAGCGGAACCAGAAGACACTTTATATTGTACGTAACATGCATAACTAGGGGACCACAGAAAGGGACCCAGAGAACACCTTACATTCTACAGCAGTAGGGGGACCAGAGGTCACCTTATATTGAACATCAACAGGGGGACCAGGAGTCACCATATATTGTACATCATTTGGGGGACCAGAGGAAACCTTATATTGTACATTAGCTATAGTAGGGGGACCAGAAGTCACCTTAAATTGTACGTCATTTGGGGGACCAGAGGTCACCTTATACTTTATATCAGTAGGAGACATCAGTAGGATAGCAGAGGTTATCTTAATTCTACATATGTAGGGGGATCACAGGTCACCTTATACTGTACATCAGTAGTGGACATCAGTAGGAGAGCAGAGGTCACCTTTAATTCTTAATATTTTGGGGGACCATAGGTCACCTTATTCTATACATCAGTTGGGGGACTAGAGGTAACCCTGTATTGCATATTAGTAGGGGACCAGGAGTCACCTTATATTGCACAAAAGTAGGGGGACAAGAGGAATCCTTATATTGTAAATTAGCTATTGTCGGGGCACCAGAGGTCATCTGAAATTGTACGTCAGTAGGGGGGACCAGAGGTAACCTTTACTGTACATCAGTAGGGGACATCAGTATAAGAGCAGAGGTTATCTTAATTCTACATATGTAGGGGGACCATAGGTCACCTTATATTTTACATCAATAGGGGACAACAGTAAGAGGACCAGAGAACAGCTTACATTGTACATTATTTGTGGGACCAGAAGTCACCTTATATCCTATATCATGAGGGGGACCAGGAATCACCTTATATTGCATATCAGTTGGGGGACCGGAGGCAAACTTTAAATTGTACATTAGCTAAAGTAAGGGGACCAGAGGTCACCTTATATTGTGCATCAGTAAGGGGACCAGAGGTCACCTTACATTGTACATCAGTTTGGGAACCAGAGGCAACCTTATATTGTACATTAGCTAAAGTATGGGGACCAGAGGTCACCTTATATTGTACATCAGTAAGAGGACCAAAGGTCACCTTATATTGTACATCAGTAGGTCACCTTAATTGTACATCAGTAGGGGGACCAGAGGTCACCTTATATTGTACATCAGTAGTGGACATCAGAAAGAGAGCAGAGGTTACCTTTAATTCTACATTTTTAGGGGGACCAGAGGTCACTTTATACTGTACATCAGTTTGGGGACTAGAGGTAACCTTATATTGTATATCAGTAGGGGGACCAGGAGTCACCTTATTTTGTACATCAGTAGGGGACATCAGAAGGGGGATCAGAGGACACCTAATATTACACTTTAGATCAATAAGGGGACCAGAGGGCACCTTATATTGTACATCAGTAGGGGGGCTAGAGGTTACCTTATACGTGTATTGTATATCAATAGGGGGACCAGAGGTAACCTTATATTGTACATCAGTAGGGGGAAAGAGGACACCATATATCGTACATTGGTAGGGGACTAAGGGTCACCTTATATTGTACATCAGTAGGGGGACTAGATGACACCTTATAATGTACATCAGTAGGGGGACTGGAGGGCACCTTATACTGTACATCAGTAGGGGGACCAGAGGACTCTTTATATTGTACATCAGTATGGGGGCCAGAGGACACCTAATATTACACTTTAGATCAATAAGGGGACCAAAGGGCACCTTTTAGTAGGGGACATCAGTAAGGGGACTAGAGGTCACCTTATATTGTATATCAGTAGGGGGACCAGAGGACACCATATATCGTAGATTGGTAGGGGCACTAGGGGTCACCTTATATTTACATCAGTAGGGAGACCAGAGGACACTTTATATTTTACATCAGCAGGGGGACCAGGGTAATCTTATATTGTACATCAGTAGGGGGACCATAAGACTTCTTATATTATACAACAGCAGGGTGACCAGGGTACATCTTATATTGTTCATAAGTTGGGGACATCAGTAGGGGGACCAGAGAACACCTTATATTATTCATCTGTAGGGGGACCAGGGATTTCTTACTTTGTACACCAGTAGGGTGACCAGAGGTCACCTTATATTGTACAGCAGTAATGGGACCATAGGACACCTTTATGTACATCAGTAGGGGGAACAGAGGTCACCTCATATTGTACATAAGTAGGGAACATCAGTAGGGGGACCAGGGGTCACCTTATATTTTACAAAAGTATGGGACCAAGGGTCACCTTATATAGTACAACATAAGGAGGACGAAGGGACACCTTATATTGTACATCAGTAAGAGATAACAGTAGGGGGACCAGAGGTCACCTTTTATTGTACATCAGTAGGGAGACAGAGCCTTCAGTTCAGTTTTAACGTTCGTTACTGGGTGGACGAGAAGTAAACTTATATTGTTCAATAATAAGTTGACCAAAGGTCACCTCATATGTTATTTTCATTATGGAGACTTATTGTCAACTTTATATTGTACAACAGAAAGGGGACCATAGGTCACCTTAAACAGTACAAAAGCAGACGTCAGATTATATTGTACATCATAAGGCGAAACGGAGGTCACCTTATACATCAATAGGGGGTCAGAGGTCACCCTATGTTGTAGATCATTATGAGGACCTTAGGTCACTCTATATTTTACATCACTAGGGGGACCAGAGGTCACATTGTATTGTACTTAAATAAGGAGACCAGTGGTCCATTTTGTCGTACATTTTTAAAGAAATCAGACATAAAAAATATTATTTGAATGCAGAGAGATAAAGCATCAACGATTCTAGACTTGTCTTAACCAACAGACACCTAAAAAGAAAACAAGGGCGGACCAGTGGGTACAGATAGAATGCATATTAACGCGATGTTCACTTAAGAACACGACAAGAGGCCTATGGATCTTATAGGTCATTTGAACATCTTGTAAAACTTTAAAACTTTCATTTCAAATAAGCGGTAATAATTAGCAATAATTAGTAGTGCTCATTGACCACAAAAAACCCTCATCCTGAGGTCAAACATTTCACAATTTTGAAAAAAGGGCCATTGTTCATGAAAAAAAGTTGGTTTATACCAAAGAACAAATTTTAAAGCATTAATTCAATAACAGTATTGTCATCAAATGACATGGTACCCATGAGCCAGAGGCCTTGAAATTTATAATTCTGGAAGACACTCCCTTGCTTATCATAACTATATGTAGTTAGTTTAATTAATATCCAGGAGCAAAGAGAAAGATTTCTTTTTTTAAGAATTAAGGAGGCTGGGGGACAACAAATTAACCACAAATTAACCATCAGTTTAACTTATTTTTTTAGATACGGTATTATAAGTTGTCAACTATCATTTGGCAAAGAAAAAATTCATACATTTTAGTTTTAAAATTTGATCACTTTTGTAAATCTTTATATAGAGCTCTTCTTTTAAAGGAGATCAAAATAGTCTGAAAATGGCTGCCACCCCTCATGATTATAAACTTTACAGTTTATATACTAGTAACCCCAGCGTAACACCGGAACCCCTGACCTTTGGGTCACAAATTTCAAAACTTTGGAGAGAATACTCTTCCTCATCACAACTTTGCATGCAGTCAGTTTGTTTAATATCCAGAGGCAGAGTGAAATATTTTTAAAGAATAAATACATTTCATAACTAGTAGACTAATTGTTCAAAGAACAATTAGAGGTCATTTCCACCTTTCTTGGTGTCTCCGTGTCATTTCAATTAAAAAAAACTAATAAAAAACAAAAAACAAAAAAAAAATTCATGTATGATTCAAACTCTTTTCATAGCTCAGGTTTAGTTCAAGACCAACCGCTTTAACCACTACCAGTACGCTACGAAGTATATGCACTATTGACGTCTTTCAGTGTGATTTAAATGGACGGGTTTGTAACATTTCAATCCTTTAAGCGTTCACGAAGAATGGAGACTTGATCCATTCATTTTCATTATTCGGTTTTTTATAGCTCTATTAAACCCATTTTCCACTAAATATGCTTAAATCTCAACTTTGAAATAAATATTATCAAATGATAAGTCGTTCAGAAAAATAAAATGATAAAATATTTTGAAGATGACATTACTGAGAACATGATTTTAAAGCTTATTACTCAAAAGCAACTCTTAAAAAAAAGAGTGAAAACGACTGCATATAAGAATAAATGAACAATTATTAAAAATATCAGTAATTGTAGTTATCAACGTTTATTTGAATTTCAAACAGATAATGAAACTTGAATCTATTGCTTAAAACCCTCAAAACAAATTTACAATAAGATGTACTTGGCAAAAAAAAGCAAAGGTCTAAGAAGAGCAAAGAATTACAAGAGCAGAAGGATAGATTTATAGGCAATTTTCTTTAAAATTAGTGGTCTTATTGTTCAAATTCGTATTCGGGGATGCAGTTTAATTTCTGGAGGAATCTAGAAAGCATTTTTTGGCAAAAGGTTAATGAGAATAAGGAATCAAAAACATAAGATTTTTTCCATGACAGCGTCCAAACCCGAAAGCCCTGAAGAGTAAGGGAGCCTTTGGGATAAACAAAAGTTAATGTTCATTTACATTAACAATATTCGCCATATCTTTCGCCTTTTGACTTGTTCCATTTGCCAACCTTGAGAAAACGCCTTTCAGAAGGACAAAACAAGTCCAGGAAATCATAGGATCTACAATAATCCAGTATACAAAAGTTCAGACCAGAAAATGAGTTCGAAAAACAATTGAAAATGAATCAGAAATTGGATAAAAATGTTACTTGAATGTTTTTTAATGAAAAGATAATTTTTAGTTAAATCACTGAATTATTGAAAAGCGACTTTTGTTTCTTTCCGAGCATTGAAGATAATATTAAACGACCCTTGTATAAGGTGACCTACCGATATCTAGTGTCCTCTGGTCCCCCTACTGATGTACAATATAAGGTGACCTCTAGTCTTCCTACTCATGTTCAATATACGGTGACCTTTAGTCCCCCTACTGATGTGCAATATAAAGTGGCCTCTGATCCCCTTCCTGATGTACAATACAAGGTGACATCTGGTCCCCCTTCTGATGTACAATATGAGGTCACCACTGGAGTTTTATGAAGAGACTTACTTTTACAATCGACTATTGGCTTTTACAATTTAAACAATGACTTACTCCATTACTTAAAATATAAAAGTCAGCTGTCTAATGTAAAAGTAAGTCTCTTCAGAAAACTCCATTAGTCCTCCTCCTACTGATGTATGATATAAGGTGACCTCTCGTCCCCTTACTGGTCCCCTACTGATGTCCCTCTACTAGTGTACAATATAAGGTGTCCTCTGGTCCTACTGATTCACAATATAAGGTGACCCTTGATCCCCCTGTTGATGTACAATATAAAGTGTTCTTTGATGTCCTTACTGATGTGCAATATGAGGTGACCTCTGGTCCCCTTCTAATGTTCAATTAAAGATGATCTCTGGCCCCCTATTGATATACAATAAAAAATGGCCTCAGGTCCCCCTACTAATATACAATATAAGATGTCCTCGGGTCCCCTTTTAATATACAATGTAAGGTGACCCCTGGTATCCCTGCTGATGATCAATATGAAGTGACCTCTCATACCCTTACTGATGTACAATATAAGGTGACCTCTACTCCCCATTCTGGTGTTAAATATAAGGTGACCTCTGGTCCCCCTTTTGATGTACAATATAAAGTGGTCTCTGGTCCCAATACTGATGTACAATATAAGATGACCTCTGGTGTCCCTTCTGATTTTAAATACAAGGTGACCCCTGGTCCCCCTGCTTATATACAATATAAAGTGGCCTCTGGTCCCTCTGCTGATGTACAATATAAGGTGACCTCTGGTCCCCCTTTTGATGTTAGTTATAAGGTGACCTCTGGTCCCCCTTCTGTTGTTAGATATTAGGTGACCTCTTGTCCCCTTACTGATGAACAATATAAAGGTAGCCTCTGGTCCCCCTACCCATGCACAATAAAATGTGACCTCTGGTCCCCTTCTGATGATCAATATGAAGTGACCTCTCACTCCCTTACTGATGTTATATATAAGGTGACCTCTAGTCCCCCTTCTGTTGTTAGATATAAGGTGACCTCTGGTCCCCCTTTCTAATAAACAATATAAGGTAGCCTCTGGTCCCCCTACCGATGCACAATATAAGGTGACCTTTGGTCCCCTTCTGATGTTCAATTAAAGGTGACCTCTGGTCTCCCTACTGAAACACAATAAAAAATGGCCATAGGTCCCCCTACAGATGTTCAATATAAGATGTCCTCTGGTCCCCTTTTAATGTACAATGTAAGGTGACCTCTGGTCCTCGTGCCAATGTACAATATAACATGACCCCTGGTATCCCTGCTGATGATCAATATGAAAAAACCTCTCATCCCCTAACTGATGTACAATATAGGGTGACCTCTAGTCCCCCTTCTGGAATTAAATATAAGGTGACCTCTGGTCCCCCTTTTGATGTACAATATAAAGTGGTCTCTGGTCCTCCTACTGATGTACAATATAAGATTACCTCTGGTCCCCATTCCGATTTTAAATATAAGATGACCTCAGGTCCCCCTTTGATGTACAATATAAAGTGATCTCTGGTCCCCCTACTGATGTACAATATAACATGACCTCTGGTCCTCTTTCTGATGTAAAATACAAGGTGACCCTTGGGCCCCCTGCTGATGTACAATATAAGCTGACCTCAGGTCATCCTACTGATGTTATATATAAGGTAACCTCTGGTCCCCTTACTTATGTATAATATAAGGTGACTTCTGCCCCCCCCCCTACTTATGTACAATATAAGCTGACCTCTGGTCCTTCTGCTTATGAACAATATAATATGACCTCTGGTCCTACTACTAGTGTACAATACATCTGGTCCCCTTATTGATGTTCAATATAAGGTGACCTCTGATCCCTCTACTGATGTACAGCAAAATATTAGGTGACCACTAGTCTCCGTACTCATGAAAAATATCAGACGAAGTCTGGTCCCCGTACTGATGTACAATATAGGGTGTCCTCTGGTCCCCCTACTGATGTACAATATAAGGTGAACCCTGGTACAACTTCTGATGATCAATATAAAGTGACTTCTCATCCCCTTACTGAAGTACAATATAAGGTGACCTCTTGTCCCCTTCCTGGTGTTGAATATAAGGTATCCTCTGGTCTCGCTACAGATGTACATTACAATATTAGGTGACCACTATTCCCCGTACAATATAAAATGACGTCTGGTCATCCTTCTGATGTCAAATATAAAGTGACCTCTGGTTTCCCTACTGATGTACAATAAAAGGTGACCTAAGGTACCCCTGCTGAAGTACAGATGTAACTTCTGGTCATCCTTCTGATGTTTTATCTAAGGTGACCTCTGGTCCCCGTACTTATGTACAATATAAAGTGACCTCAGGTTCCCCTTACTAATGTTCAATATTAGGTGAACTCTGTTTCTCCTACTGATGTACAATATTAGGTGACCTCTGGTCCCCCTACTGATGTACAATATAAGGTGTCCTCCAGTCCCCATACTGATGTATAATATAAGGTGTCCTCTGGTTTCCTTATTGGTGTACAATATAGGGTGACTTTTGGCCCCTCTACTGATGTACAGTAAAATATAAGGTGACCACTAGCCCCCTTATTAATGTTAAATATCGGGTGACCTTTGATCCCCGTAATAATGTACAAAATAAGGTGTCCTCTGGTCCCCCTACTGTTGTACAATAAAAGGTGTCCTCTAGTCCCCTTAGAGATGTATAGTATAAGGTGTCCATTGGTCCCCCTACTACAAGAGAGGACTTCAGGTCCTTCTGCTGATGTACAATATAAGATGACCTCTGGTACTACTACTAATGTAAAATAAAAGGTGCTTTCTGGTCCCGCTACAGATGTACAGTACAATATTAGGTGACCACTAGTCCCCGTACAATATAAAGTGACCTGTTGTCCTTCTGCTGATGTACAATGTACGATGACTTCTGGTTTTACTACTGATGTACAAAATAAGGTGACCTCTGGTCTCTCTACTGATGTACAGTACAATATTAGGTGACCAATAGTTCCCGTACTTATGTAAAATATCTGGTGACCTCTGGTCCCCGTATTGATGTACAATATAAGGTGTCCTCCCCCCCCCCCCCCACCACTGATGCACAATATTAGGTGTCCTCTTGTCCCTCTACTTATGTACAGTACAATATTAGGTTACCTGTAGTCCCCCTACTGATGTACATTATAGGGTGATCTCTGGTCCCCCAAATGATGTACTATAAGGTATCCCCAGGTCCCCCTATTATTTGCAATAAAAGATTACCTTTGGACCCCTATTGATTTAAAATGTGACCTATGATCCCTCTGATGATGTTTAATATAAGATGACAACTGGTCCCCCTACTGATGTACAATGTAAGGTGATCTTTGGTCCTCCTTTTGATGTAAAATATTTGGTTACCTCTGGTCACCCATTATTATTTTCACGTTTCTGTTAATATATATATTAGAAAGTTGATCTTTATAAAGCTATAAATACGATTATTTTGGAGTAAGACAAAGAAAATTGTCTATCATATATAATTCAATTAATATTATATAAGGTGACCTGAGGTCTCTGTATTGATGATATCGATGAATTTACTTTTGTGCCTTTAATGCCTGGAGAGTGTCTAGAATATTTTATTACTACGCAAAATGACGAACTATTTGCGGGGGACCCCAGGTCCTATTTCAGCGTACGTTTTATCCTTATGCGAGGGTGAGGGTGTGTGTGTGTGTGTGTGAGAGAGTATGTGTGTGTGTGTGTTTGTTTAAATATGGAAAACATGTTTGTTCAATTGGAATAGATTAGATCTTCGATTATTTGAAGGTAAAACCTTTGGGACAAACATAGTTTAAAATATATTGTTTTATTAAGGCTTCTGACAGTGAGTCCAAAAATAATGTTTCACCCACAGCCCCCAGCTGGGACGGGCTAGTCCAAGTTTTAATGACAGATTACTACCTACTCCAATCACTTCTGATTAGCCATTACCCCTCTATGAGTATGTAAAGCAAAAACGATTACAGCTTCATATTATTACCTATGGTTTAATCCATATCAGGTCCAATGTCAAACAGTATCTGTCTCAACTTTCGAAAGATGTCCCTTGTTCATTAGCCATTTTTGAAAATTAGATGGCCATTAGCTTAAAATTAGTGGAAATGAAATCAATCATTATATATAAACAATTAAGAATATTAGGGTTTTCCCTTGGAAATGAATTGACCCCCACGCCCCCCCCCCCTAAAAAACAGGGTCATTTTAAAAAATGACCGTAACAGATGAGGGAATATCAGAATAAGTGGACGATACTTTTTATTTATCATGGTCGTAGGCGCAACTATTTTGCGGATCCAGGGTAGTGTTAAACCCTGGATTCCATATTTTTTTCTACGTCTTTGTTATATATACTGTTCATATCCGTCCGTCTATCTATCTGTTAGCTTTTTTCTTATCCGACACATAACTTTAACAGCGTTAAATACTATTAAATCAAAAAATTATCTTGTCAGCTGATTCATCTTTGGTAGAATGTATGTTGCGCATCAAAACTGCGCTGACCTTAAATTGATATGCTATGACCAGGGGCGTAGCTAGACGAAAATGATGTGCACGCCAAAAAAGGCAGTGGGTCCAAGAGAAGCCCTGATGGGGGCCGCAGGGGCGAAGCCCCCGGAAGCTCATGGGTTTTAACGTTTAGACTGAACAAAATTTACGGTATTTTTAAATATTTAAGTATGCTACGAGATGAAGTCAACTACGCGATATTTTGATTTATGACACAACAAAATAATAGATTTTTTGATATTTAAAAAAATATTTGTTTTTTTTTAATCAAATCAAGTGCATTTTCTGAATTTTTGTGATTACTTTAAAAAGGTATTTTTAGTGCCATTTTTGTTTAATTTTTAAATAATGAAAATAAAACAAAACAATTTCAATCCAGCAAATTTAATTACCTCAATCGTTTATCCTTCACTTATTTTTATTTGTATATATATCTCGACAAATTTTACTATCATTCAATTTAATCAGTCATTGGTCCTATGAATTTTAACAATCATTATTGTTTCACCTAGTGCTTCCACTAGTTGACACTTAACTCCATGTATGATCGGCCACCAAAAATGATTGTAGCAACACGGTGGTTATTTATTTATTTTAAGAAAATATTTAGAAGTCTTCACGATCATACAGAGGCCTGTTCTCTTATTAGAACAGGGTTTTTGAGGCTGGGTGAAACAAAAACAATTATCGAAATTCTTAGCACCAATGACTTATAAATAGTAGTAAAATTCATCGAAGATATATATACAAATAAAATCCGGATGTACTGTAGGTATTACATATATATAACGTTAGGCTTGCAGGCATAGTAAGTTTACACGGAATCTTTTAGGAATTTAATTTTTTATGTTACGATATAATCATTTTTTTAATAATAAATTTTATAAAAATGCACAGTAATTTTTTTTTTTTTTGCTGAACGATGTGCACGCCATGGCGTGCTGGCGTATAGACAGCTACGCCCCTGATGACCAAGTATGAAAAAATCCTGTCCGGCTCATAACTAGCTGCGAATCTATGGCATATTAAGGTTTTATATTTTTTATATTTATATTTTAGAGTCTTGAACCATAATGCTGTATACAGATCCCGTAAAGCATTAATTGTGCAATTAATGGTGCAAGATTTTATTCGCAATTTTGGGGAGAATTTTTCCACTTTCCAACATCATCATCCAATCAACTACTTTTATTCCTTTTTTTTTTTTAAATATTTTAAGGAGTATGTTTTATCCATATCCAAGCTTTCATATAATCGTCTCTACGGACCAAATAAATCTGGTTTTGACAAATTCACAACAGGCGAACTCAATACTTTTTAAAACTATTAGACCCAGAATCACCAAACTCGGCCAAAACTGCAGTATTTGCATCTTAGGTAGAAGGTGTGTAGCGACCTATTTCATGGTCACTGTGATCTTTAATTTAAGGAGGGATCGATCCTGTCCGGTTTCTGACTTGATGAAATATTTAAAGTGTTTTTGCTTATAATTATGTAATATTATACAATTATTGCTGGTTTTTGAGGTCAATACAATGATTTAGCCATCTGAGGAGTACAATATTCACCGAGACCGAAGGGCGAGGTGAATATTGTACTTCGAAGATGGCTAAATCATTGTATTGACCGAAAAAACAGCAATAATTGTTTTATTATATGATTCACTGATAATGATACAGCTCATTACTTGCTTGCATTTTATTAAGTCCTAGCCAAATACAAGAGAGTAGCAGAATTAAATTTGTAAATAAACCTTACCAGGTGCATCAATGTAATTTTTTTTTTAAATCAATTTTAGAAGACATAAAAGAAATATATAATGTCAGTTTTTTATAGGATAGATTTTGAAAGGAAGAAGTATTATCAGGGAAAACCGACTGCCAAAAAGTAAAAAAAAAATTAATGTTCAGTTAAAGTGTTGGAGAGGGGGGGGGGTGTCCCTGCATACCCTCTTAATTACCACCCTTACCTAAAATATATATTCGCTTATGTTTTGTTCACATGAAAATACAAATCATTGTCGTTTAAATAGCTTTTTAAAACAATTTGTATCAATTTGGAATTCCCCAATCTAATTTTAGATCAATGTAGAGGAAATAAATCCTTGTATTGACCTGGAACGTCACGTGCAGGTCAATACAACGTAATATTTTTCTAACATAGTTGGATCTCAGCCAATCAGAGAGATGGAAATTATTCAATCATATAATAAACATGAATATTTAGATGTATTATGATTTTTCTTTCCTCGTCACAAACGTTGTAAAATAGTAGATAGAAATGGTAAACTGGGTTTAAAATCTTACAGGGACTAACTTTTCGGTTTGCTTATCAAAATTACTAAAAAAAACAATGGATTTAGTTAAAATTTTGACACAATCAGACTCGCAAAATAGTCAAATGAAATTAATATTGTGACTAAATTTTTAAATTAATCAAATAAATATGATTTTCAAAACACAATACAATTATGTTTGCATTGAAAATTAAACTTCCAGTCCAAGTACAAAGAATGAATGCACTTTTAAAAGCCATTAGAGTTGAACCCGATGTTTTGCACAAAATAAAATTCCAAAATTCATTGAATTTATGGGGTTTTTTTTATAGGTCTTTCAATTCTTTTTACCGATTTTCCATATATTTTTTCTGAGCATAATAAATTAACGTCGGGTACGACGAACTTGGTAGTTGTGGAAAATGTCTAAAGAACTGGGGCCCGTTTTACAAAAAGACTTACGACTTGAGACCAAATTTAATTCGTCATATAACTTTTTAATAAACATTATATAAAAATTAATTTAAACTTGAAATGTGGTAAGACGTTTTTACACAAATAATTTTAAAGAGAATTATTGATTTTGCAAAATTTTACAATCATCTGAAGGTTTTGGTTTAAGTCTTAAGTTCTTTTGTAAAACGGGCCCAAGGTTTTGGAATATTATATTACATAAAATTATAAAATAATGCCGAGCGACACAAATTTTTGACGGGGGTCTTACAGTTTTGTCACATTTCTATTGTTGTTCATATGCATACTAGTTTTCATCATTGTTTACATCGAGACGCAACTTGGCCATTGGCCTCATTTGCACAGAATGTATATTTTAATTAATATATATGAGGATCAGACTTGATGATGTAGTGGTGTACATTATGAGGATCAGACTTGATGATGTAGTGGTGTACATTTTGAGGATCAGACTTGATGATGTAGTGGTGTACATTTTGAGGATCAGTCTTGATGATGTAGTGGTGTACATTTTGAGGATCAGACTTGGATGTAGTGGTGTACATTTTGAGGATCACACTTGGTGATGTAGTGGTGTACATTTTGAGGATCAGACTTGATGATGTAGTGGTGTACATTTTGAGGATCAGTCTTGATGATGTAGTGGTGTACATTTTGAGGATCAGACTTGATGATGTAGTGGTGTACATTTTGGGGATCACACTTGATGATGTAATGGTGTACATTTTGAGGATCACCCTTGATGATGTAGTGGTGTACAATTTGAGGATCAGACCTGATGATGTAGTGATGTACATTTTGAGGATCACACTTGATGATGTAGTTGTGAACATTTTGAGGATCAGACTTGATGATGTGATGGTGTACATTTTGAGGATCAGACTTGATGATGTAGTGGTGTACATTTTGAGGATCAGACTTGATGATGTAGTGGTGTACATTTTGAGGATCACACCTGATGATGTAGCGATGTATATTTTGATGATCGGTCTTGATGATGTAGTGGTGTACATTATGAGGATCACACCTGATGATGTAGTGGTGTACATTTTGAGGATCACACTTGATGATGTAGTGGTGTACATTATGAGGATCAGACTTGATGATGTAGTGGTGTACATTTTGAGGATCAGACTTGATGATGTAGTGGAGTACATTATGAGGATCAGACTTGATGATGTGGTGGTGTACATTATGAGGATCACACCTGATGATGTAGTGGTGTACATTTTGAGGATCAGACTTGATGATGTAGTGGTGTACATTTTGAGGATCACACCTGATGATGTAGTGGTGTACATTTTGAGGATCACACTTGATGATGTAGTGGTGTACATTTTGAGGATCAGTCTTGATGATGTAGTGGTGTACATTTTGAGGATCAGACTTGATGATGTAGTGGTGTACATTTTGAGGATCAGTCTTGATGATGTAGTGGTGTACATTTTGAGGATCAGACTTGATGATGTAGTGGTGTACATTTTGAGGATCAGACTTGATGATGTAGTGGTGTACATTTTGAGGATCAGTCTTGATGATGTAGTGGTGTACATTTTGAGGATCAGACTTGATGATGTAGTGGTGTACATTTTGAGGATCAGACTTGATGATGTAGTGGTGTTAATTATGAGAATCAGACTTAATGATGTAGTGATATACATTTTGAGAATCAGACTTGATGATGTGGTGGTGTACATTTTGAGGATCAGACTTGATGATGTAGAGGTGTACATTTTGAGGATCAGACTTGATGATGTAGTGGTGTACATTTTGATGATCGGTCTTGATGATGTAGTTGTGTACATTATGAGGATCAGACTTGATGATGTAGTGGTGTACATTTTGAGGATCAGACTTGATGATGTAGTGGTGTACATTTTGAGGATCAAACTTGATGATGTAGTGGTGTACATTTTGAGGATCAGACTTGATGATGTAGTGGTGTACATTTTGAGGATCAGACTTGATGATGTAGTGGTGTACATTTTGAGGATCACACTTGATGATGTAGTGGTGTACATTTTGAGGATCAGACTTGGTGATGTAGTGGTGTACATTTTGAGGATCAGACTTGATGATGTAGTGGTGTACATTTTGAGGATCACACTTGATGATGTAGTGGTGTACATTTTGAGGATCAGACTTGATGATGTAGTGGTGTACATTTTGAGGATTAGACCTGATGATGTAGTGATGTATATTTTGATGATCGGTCTTGATGATGTAGTGGTGTACATTTTGAGGATCAGACTTGATGATGTAGTGGTGTACATTTTGAGGATCACACTTGATGATGTAGTGATGTACATTTTGAGGATCAGACTTGATGATGTAGTGGTGTACATTTTGATGATCGGTCTTGATGATGTAGTGGTGTACATTTTGATGATCGGTCTTGATGATGTAGTGGTGTACATTTTGAGGATCAGACTTGATGATGTAGTGGTGTACATTTTGATGATCACACTTGATGATGTAGTGGTGTACATTTTGAGGATCAGACTTGGTGATGTAGTGGTGTACATTTTGAGGATCAGACTTGGTGATGTAGTGGTGTACATTTTGAGGATCAGACTTGATGATGTAGTGGTGTACATTTTGAGGATCAGACTTGATGATGTAGTGGTGTACATTTTGAGGATCACACATGATGATGTAGTGGTGTACATTTTGAGGATCAGACTTGATGATGTAGTGGTGTACATTTTGATGATCGGTCTTGATGATGTAGTGGTGTACATTTTGATGATCGGTCTTGATGATGTAGTGGTGTACATTTTGAGGATCAGTCAAGACAAACCTGTAAAAGGACCGGGCTGTGGAAAGAGCTGTCAAAGCTATTAATAAATTGCTAATATAGGGAATAAGATGGCATTGCGAGCTCAGTTTACTGAACTTTAACTCGATCTGGTTCGGATTCGGAAAAAAACAAACCTCATACAAGTGTGTATTATGTGCTCAAATATCCAGGCGTGGATTCAGAAACTAAAATTAGGGGTCTGGCAGGGGTCTAGGACAGCCTTGAGATCGGACCAGAAGCTCCTGAATTTTAGAGATTTCTTTTTTTTTTATACAAATTCTACAATATTTTTCGGGACATTGTTTTGTCAGAAGAGGCTGTATGAACTGTATATAACAATCAGAAATCCATTACAAAAATACATGAATTTACTAAAAAGTAAAAAATATTGATTTTATTTATATATTTTTACTTATCACACAATGTGATGATCCCCCTTTTTATTTGCTTGTCATGTTTTTTTTTTCTTCTTTTTTTCAGGTAAGACGATGTTTTTCTCCACTTTCAAAATCGATGCAACGTCACTTGGAGGATGGACCTTTTCCTTTTTTTTCTTTATAAAATCCCGAAAATACCCGAGAAGGATTAGAACAGTACTATATTATCATAAGTTATCAAAGCTTTGCTGTTTTGGGGAACTTTTTCAAGTTATTTCCTTATACCTCCATGGCACCTGATCCAACCTCCGATTCCTTATATACATGTTGTAACAAACTAAATTTAATCCCGTAGGATACCCCTAGTGCGTTAGTGTAAATATTGTTATTTATCCTGTGGGGAGCCCCTCGGTGTGTAATTTTATCTTCCTGAGAGCTCGTGTTCGGGTAGTACCCGGGAAGTCACAGCCGAGATAAGACCTGTTTGGCTTGTTGTTATGATGAAGTAGCCTGGGCGGGTACTCAAACTACATCAGGTATTTGAAAATACAATTTGTAAAATAAGTTTTCTTGTGTGAGTCTGCACGTTTAGTATGGTTGTTTTATTATATTTTTCCCCAGGGTCCTATTTCCTCGGGCTTTTGTCCCGTTTCGTAATTATCAGGTCTTGGGCGGGGTACTACAGCTAATTACATTGACAATAGCCAGTCGGCAGTCCAGGGAGACAGGGAGAGGCTTGCAATAGGCTTGCAATGGGTAATGGTTTTGCAGTAACAGCGGCAACTGTGTGAGAGAGTACGAAAGAGTACGGCAGCCCTGACGGACACATCCGGACCAGCAATTTTAAGTTATGTGTTATAATGAAATCTCCTGTTTAAAATAATATAAATTCAAACCAAAGTTAATCTAGACGGCATTGTGAAAGTTTATTATGTGATATATGTGATACTTGTGAAAGTTATAATATTCAATTTAATTTGTGAAAGAAAACCCTTTTATCAGAGGAAATTCAAAAACCGGAACTCAAACCTCCAGCAAGGGTGTGGTGATTAATTGACTACGTTTTAAAGAACATTCTTCCAGGACTGACGTGCTGCTGATAGACAATTCATTTCTATATCTTTTAATTTGTTTCTTTTGTTGTACAATTTACTTTTGTTTTGTTTATTAAATTTTGTTAAAATTTCATTTTGTTTTGTTTCCTTCATTTATTCAAGTTCTTAAAGTGTATAACCCACATCTCAACACATGTATACCTTTTATATCGATAGATGGACGTAGGATGCATGTTTTCCCATAAAAAATAGCTCACTTTATTGAGTCTATGGCCCGGACGTAGCTAACCCTTATTTCTGTCTCCTTATGTAACACTTGTTTTAATATCGAAGAAAAAAGGAACAAAATTAAAATAATCAATAAGTTTGTTTATATGAGTAAATGTTCAAAATGAAAAAAAAAGCATGATGAAAAAAATGAAATACATGTACGTGTACCTAATTCCCTTACTTATTCAGCAATATCACCTGCATACGGAGTTTATATCTCTCGGTTGAATCGATACGCAAGAGGATGTTCTATGTATGAACAAATTCTAAAACGAGGTAAAATATTGGACAAACAAGTTGATGAAAACAGAATATCAGCATCCTCGTTTAAAGTCATCATTTCGTAAGTTCTATTGTCGATACAGTGATCTGGACAGCAAATACAGTTTATCATGGAGTCATATAATGACTGACGTTTTTCAAACTAATTGTTAGTAGATTATTTACAATCTAAATTAATGTCGGATTTTGCGTTATTTCCCGATCATGACATTTGTAGCAATTTGTGGGTGTAACATGTCGGCAGGGGATGCTCACTCCTCCATGGCACCTGATCTCACCTCTGATATTTCGAGGTCCGTGTTTGCTCAGCTGCTCTTATTTTGTATTGTCTGTTGGACTTTTGAGCTTGAATTTTAAATTTCATGCAAACATATTATCATAAAATGAAATTTAAAAAAAAAATAAAGATATTAAGACGCTCTAAACACTGATAAGTTAACATCCGGGATCTTAATCATAAAGAAGTCATGCATCTGGGTCAAGCTGGCCTAGTTTACATCCTGGAACTTAATAATAAAAAACAGTCATCTAGGTCACACTGACTTAATTTAAATCCTTGAACTTGATCATAAGAAGTCATCTGTGTCACTCTGATCTTGTTTACACTAGTTTGTGTTCATCCTCTCGATAAGGTTCGACTTTCTAAAGAAAAAAGTAGAGCCTAGCCCTTAAAGGCCCCTTTTCTTATCGAGATTCCTCAAGTTTGACTGACGTGACACTCAAATTCTGTGATCTGTAATGATAAGTATTAACATTTCTGAAAGCATTGTATTGTTACTTCATGCAATGAGATACATGTAAAGAGAAAAAATAAAGAGATGTTTTCAAATTGTACCCCCCTCCCCCGCTTGAAAAGTATATAGTAATCGGTATGTCCGTCCGTCCTTCTATAGGTGTTTGTCCGTCCGTCTATAGCTGTCTGTCTGTCCGTCCGTCCGTTTATAACGCTTTAGGTACTAACGGGGGGGGGGGGGGGGCAGTAAAAGAAAAGAGTCCGGGGGCTGCACTATAGTCATTTTCGTTCATCTGTGAAACCAGAATCGATGCGCAAACAATGTGAAGATAATCTGAGTCTACTCAATGCTGTTCTGTATTTTTGCATGATATATGTATACAAGTGATATAAACAAGCACTCTATTTACTCACAGTGTAATATGTGGATGGGGATAACCAAACAAACAAAAAAGAAAAAAATCTTTACAGAAGGATTATTATTTAATCTCCTAACTGGATCTGTGGTCAAAATGAGGATGTTTATCTTTTTTTTTCTTTGTTTGTAAAAGATATATAAGAGCAAGAAATGATCTTTTTTGACAAACTTTTTAGACTGGACGAATCGATTTTAATAGACACACACCTGTTGTTATTGGGTTCTAACACTTTTAGCTGCAGATCTGTAGCGTTATGGTTTTATATATTTGTCTTTGACCATAACGCTACAGATCCAGTAAATTGCAAAAAAGGTGCAATTTACGGTGCAATATTTTGGGAAGAATTTCTCCACTTTTCAGCATCGGTCAATTACATGTAAATACCTTTCACTCTCTTATTCTAAGCACATTATTTAGCGAATCTATATATTTTATTCATCTCCCAGCAATTAAAATTCGTCTCTACAAGTGATAAACTCGCTTGACTAAAAATTATTTGCTAGATTGCTGAAAATTTACTTAAAGCGAGTTTAGGCCATAATAAATAAATTGCTAGATTCTCATCCGAATTTTTTTAAAAATAGGGGCGGGCGGGCGGCTTTTATTTTATATTTTTTATTTTTTCAATTTTGCAGATTTTTTATTGACCTAGTCAGTCGGTGTAATTTTATCTACAATACCAGAATAAAAGTCATAGTAAAGGTTCCATTATCTCTCACTTCACATCATCACCAATCTTTTCAACCAATGACCCTTGTTTAAAATATATACGCGTGTATTACAGCAATTACCATCTTTTCAGCTGTCAAAATCATGTTGACATTCGCGGGATTTAAAACGAAAGTAGAATGATAGATGAATACCGATCCCGATCAGAATTAAGACGAAGAAAAACAGAAATAAAAAAATCGAGGCGGGGGTTTAAAATCGGGGCGGGCGGGGATGAGAATCTAGGAATATTTTTGTTATGGCCTTATTGCCTGTAGAGACAACTTTAAATGGCCGGAAGGTGGAAAAATTATAAATATTGGCTACAAAATGTGTCTAGAATTAGGAAGTGAAAGGTTGTTGATTGACCAATGCTAGAAAGTGAAGAAATTCTCCTCAAAAGAGCGCAAAAAAATATTGCGCCGTAAATTGCACCTTTTTTTCATTACGGTCAAAAGACAAATATATAAAACCATAACGCTACAGATCTGCAGCTATAACACTTTATCTTATGATATGAACTGTCTTATATTTTCAGCATTTCACAAATTAATCAAAGAATTTGGTATATTTAATTAACATTTAAAAAAATTATTTATGTTCTTTTTCAATGCTATATACATATAAAATCTTATTATTATGACAACAGTACAAAGTGTATCAACTTTACTAACACAAGAAGAGCGTGAACCAATCATTACGAGGCTAACTGTCTGCCTTTGGGACGAGAAAATTGCACTACCGAAGTTTTCAAGATACCTTGTTTTCTAGCGCGTCGTTAATTAGCGCTATATATTACTAGGTGGTAACAGCATGCTAGCGAATACATGTATGTACTGAGAGTGTAACATTGTCTGGGTGTGGTAATGGAGGAAACGGGCTTGGAAAATGCATTAAGCGTCACAGAAAAGTCTTGAGAGACAACATCCAGGGCATCACCAAACCAGCCATCCGCCGTCAAAAGTATCTCAGGACTCATATATGAAGAGACCCGTAGTGTCCTGTAAGTTTTCCTTGAGAACGACATGTATTCGCGATGCTGTCACTTACACAGAGCATGCCAAGAGGAAGACCGTCACCGCAATGCTTGGACGTTGTCTTTGCCCTGAAGAGACAAGGACGTGCCCTCTACAGATTCGGTGGTTAGACATCCCTGCCATCTTGAGCTTAGCAGCGCAACAACAAACTGCCGTCTTCACGGCCACCAATATCTTTAGAAAAGATGCCTTTCAACAGACGTAAAACTGAAATAAATTAATATAACAAAACAAAATTTTACAATTATAATATTGCATAGGGTGTGCACTGTGCAAAGTGAATGCAAAATTCTTATCAACAACCTACATGTATGATGGTTAATTGGCGGACCCCCCCCCCCCCTCCAAAAAATATATGTATATATACTATCATGTTTCCCAGATTTTATTCCCACATCATTAAGCATTTTATACATATATTTACATCCATTGAATATTTTCTACCTTATTTCTTAAGAAAACCCATAGCCTTAATCACTGCGTGCACTACATAAGCCATGTAGCCTGTACAGATTTCTTGATCAGTGGCTGTTCCATCAACGAAACGTATAAAGACGTTCGCATCATTAATACAATAATTTAACTTCTATATATATACATAATATATAGATATAGATATAAACAGTAAAATGGCTTACGCGGGTTATGTATTTTTTACTGCAACAGTTCCTTCCGTTAATTGCAGTAATAACAAACAAAGAAAGAATTTTATTGTTTAAAAAGAAAGAGAATGTCAAATGTGTGTTCTCTTTATTTTAAGAGAGAGAGAAGAGAGAGAGAGTCTATCAGTGATAACTTTTGATTGAGAAGAGATAGGGCTTTTATATTAAACATGAGTATTACATGTGACAAGAGTTTTCTAAATACACTTTCAAATGTACTGTAGTCCAGTGAAGTATATGAGTTTTGACCTCATGACCTTCGTAACCTTTATCACCTTCACAGTTTGACCTACTTTTCAAAAACTTTTAACTTGGTCATAACTTTTGAATGAGAAGAGATCGGGCTTTCACATTTCACATGTTATTACATGTACCCATGACAATACATTTTAATACCACTTGGACTTTTGGCTCTTGGCCTTGAACCTGGAGGTTTGACCTGCTTTTCAAAAATGGTATTTTTCCTTCCAACTTATGTAAGTAAGTAAGAACATCTTTTATTATAGTGATATGTGTTATAATACAATACAACGAGAAACATTGAATACAATTTATATTCAAACACCCGGCCCATTGGACCTATACTCGTATATCACTTTTAACAAAATTAAATGAAAACAAATATATTTTTGCATGATAAATATAAAAGTAAATTGCTATTTAAATCTGACATGATAGGAAAAGTTAGGTTGCATTTAATACTAGTAAATAAATCTGATCTACAATTCGATTATTCTATACAACAAGAGGCACAGGGGCCATATCGCTCACCTGAGCAATCTGGCTAGGTAAAAGCAGAAATCAGTTCACTATTGAAAAGTTTACATGTAAAAGTCAATCAGCGGGGGTTCAAAGGGGGAGGGGGGGTATTTGACAAACATAAATCTATACTTCACATTTAACAAATATAACCATTTTTCCTATGTATTCTTACTTAAAACCTTGATCATCCATTGTGGCCGCAGGGGTCATGATTTGAACAAACTTTTATCCACACCACAAGAGGTGCTTTCATATAACTATGACCATTCATGGCTTTGCTTTCCTTGAGAAGAAAATTTTTTAAAACATTTTTCCTTCGTATTCCTATGTTAAAAACTTTGATACTTGATTGTGGCCCCATCCTACCCCTTGGGGTCATGATTTGAACAAATTTGAATCGGATGCTTCCAAATAACTATGACTAATCATGGCTTCAAATAGAAATTCAATAATTTGCGACGTTCATCTATCTTATGCGCCTGGATCAATAAATCGAGGGCGTGTTAATTGTTTGTCTGTTTATCCGTTTGCCTGTTTGTCTGTCTGTTGTCAACCTTAAACCCTCGCCATAACTTTGAACCGCGAGTGATAAGGATTCAGTATGCCTTCATGTACTCCACTAATGAAGCTCTTTCAAATGACACCAAGGTGAATGACCTTATCACCTTGATTCTGACCTTTATGCTAATATAGTTTTTTTTTTTAAATTTTCGCCACAACTTGTTAACCATAGGAGATAAAGACTGTATATTTGGTATGCATACTCCATTAATAGGTTCTTTCAAATTACACCAATGCCACTGAACTTGTGACCTTGACAGTGACCTATATGCTAAAAATAGCTTTTTTTGACTACTATGTTGCCGCCGGGCACATGGTGGTTCGTAAACACATCTTGTTTATTACATATATTTAATTATAATTCCCAAAAGAAAACACGTGTTTTATTATGCAGTTGTCCTCCATTGTCAGTAAATGGTTCCAGTATCGTACAGCGTGTCCATGCAGTGTCCATGGAAAGGCAGCTTCCAACCGAAATGTAATGCTGGTATAGATGTAAATTGTGTACCCCCAAGTATGTGCGATTCTGTACCATCTCAATGCAGTGATTGTTTCGAAGACCCTATATTTCACTAAAATAGTTCAAAAACAGGTCAAAGTCGAAATCCCTACATTTTTATATGAACGAATTTTGGATACCATCCCCCCGAAAGCACGTCCATGCACCTCAGTTATAGTAATACTTCTATACACAGAAAGAGCATCTTTCATTGGTTTCCGTGTTTTATTTTTAGGAACACAGTTATAATTTTAGAATACTGAATTAAAGGAAACTCCTTTTTTCTAGTGCGCATGATGCAACTTCCTGGATGGTATGAAGTCTGTTTGTCAACATGTAAATCCCCTACCGTGTGTCTCCCGACGATTTTCTATCTTAAAAACTGTATAGATGTTAAATCATATTTTCTCATCTCAAATCTGTGTCTAAGCATTCATTTTCATTATCTCCTTTATTAATTTTCTGCTGACAGTATAGTGAATATATATTAATTCAAAAGCTATTGTTTAATTAGGCTTTAGGCTTGGTTCATTTGTTATATAAGAAAGATAACTCTTCACACGGTTGTGAAAAGTACTTCAACTGATTGAGTTTAAAGAGTTACTTCCCTTTACGCATGTTTTTAGCATTAAAGGTAGTTAGGATTCCCATATTTATTTATGACACAATTTTAATGATTCTTTAATGATATCTGTTATAAGAGTATTATATATTTATTGTACCATAATAGTATTATTGTATTTAATATTAATTTTAGAGCCATTTAAATGATAAATACATGTATTAATGTCAGATTAATATATTTTTTGTGTTGTTCTAATATCCCAAGATTTCCCATCATAATTATATGAAAAAATGGAATTACATGGATACTGATAACATATAATGTATTTTCTGAGAAAAATATTAATTTTCAACAAACTTTAATAATTTGAACAGATTAGAAAGAACTTTGAATTCAAAGCTTTAATTAAGAAATCATTTAAGGGTAAAATACTTGAAAATGTTTCAGGTAGATGTCTACATCACTTCAACATTTAATGATATTCAAGATACAAGTATCAATTTATTCTAGATAGCAAAGTTCTGGTTTACATGTATGTTAAAATCAACTCCCCTATCAAGATTTTTTCACTGCTGGAGGAGGTTTGCACAATTTTAAATTAGATCATGACAAGGAGCACAGTCAGCGGGTGTGACCGGTCGGCAGGGAATGCTCACTCCTCCATGGCACCTGATCCCACCTCTGATGTTTCGGAGGTCCGTGTTTGCTCAGCTCTATTTTGTATTGTTTTATGGACTTTGAGATTGAATACTGTTCGTTATCTCTGTAACCTTCATCTATACATCTTGGCACTCAGGGACAGTGAGGGAACTTTTTCTCTCCAACACAAACTGCAACATAGAACTAAGTTTATACGGGTATGGTATCATCCAAATAACCAGTCTCCATATCCTGCTGTGGGATTTGAACCTGTGATGTAAGGGTCAACACTTTACTCCACAACTCTAGAGAAAAGTTTCTAACCATGTGCAGGCAGCTTATTACAGACTACATGTACATGTACAGTTACCTAAATGGATACATTCAATGAAGGACACAACTACCAAATAAATACATTTTTATTTATGATAAAAAAACAAATAAATACATGACATACAGCAAATAAATACACTATGCTAACAATTGCATGAAACCTGAAAACAAATCTTAAAGGTGGATGTACATGTACATCTGAAAACAAAGCTTAAGGTGGATGAACCCAAAAAGCAAAACTGGTTCTCATTTACTATCGATCATAAGCATACAGTTACAGACAATAAATTATGTGGATGCATGGCCATCTTGGGGCTGGAAACCGAAAAGGTCATTCCCAGCTGTTGCATATGGAAAATTCGAGACCAATATCCTGAACCTTCGGGTCAATATGTAGGATACATAGAAGGAGTCTTAGATTGATAAACATAACTCTTCACATATTGTTGATTTATCTGATTTTAAGGAATAAACATTGAATAAAACTTTGAAATACTACAAATCATTTTTCATTCATCAATGCAAAAACTGAAACCAATGTCATATTTAAAAGACTGTATCAAAAGCATATTGATGAATTACTAAGCTGTCAAAGTTTATGGTATTTATTTTTAATTATAACCGTTTTTACAATATTCTGCAATATAACACAAATGTTCAAAGTGTCCAAATATAATTTAGAAAAATGCATATCATACATGTATAATAATAGTTTTTGTTGTAATATCATCCTTGTTAAAAGTAAATTTATAAATTTGGAAGTAAATACAGGCAGTTAGAAGATTGCAATATCATTATAATATAAATTGTTACAGGTAAAGAGTTCAAAATTGCAATATATCTAATTTATATCCACTGAATATTATTTCCTTTATTCCTTCAGACCACTGCCCTTATCTCATTCTAAATGACACAAAACAAGCCACTTGCATTAAAATTTCTTGAACAATGGCTGTTTTTTCAATTATGCATACATTACAATGACATATGTCTATAATACAATTTATAACAACATTTAACCAAAGACAGCATTGTATTGCTTAAATTAAACAACATAATTAGAGAGATGTCCTTCTGTATTCTCATGAAGAAATCGTGATATCTTCTCTGCCACCAGAGATTCGGTTGGGGGTGGTGGTGTGTGTGTGTGGGGGGGGGGGGGGCAACAGGGAACAGGGTCTTGGACACCCCTCATGGATCCTCCACATCACACCCCTCTTGGATCCTCCACATCACACCCCTCATGGATCCTCCACATCAAGGACAACTGCTCGGTTCATTCGGGGTCGAATAGCCTATTGTGGACGCCTAGTCTCATAATGTTGGATGCATAAGGATATTTCTTATCTTCCCTTACTGGGTAGGCAGACCATCTTCAACTTCTTTTGCTATAGTACCGCTGACGCCTAAAGTTCAAGATTCAATGTATTTCATAATGCATTCCAACCTAGTCAGGGAAATGTGTTGCATGCCAAATTCACAAAAATTAGCTAAACATAGTTTCACAGTTGATAAACCAGGTTTATCAAATGTAAACTATAGTTTACAAACCATGAACTATAGCTAGCAATTCGTTTACTATAGTTTTCATCTGTCAAACTATATTTAACCGATTGTTAACTATAGTTTACAAATGCTAATCTAGGGTTATCTGTCTGTAATAAAACGTTAACAATAGATTTTGTTGATAAACATAGATTCACATCTGTAAACGATAATTTATAATCGTGAAGTATATCAGATAATCTATGTTTTGCAATTGCAAATGATTGTTTTGGGTGTTAAATATAGTTTTCAGTTGTGAACCATAGATTATCACGTTAACTATGGTTTACAGATATAAAATATAGATTAACATTGTTAATTGTATAGTTTACAGTCCGTAAACTATGGTTTACAACTTATAAAACTGTGAAACTATGTTTAGCTCATTTTTGTGAATTTGGCATGCCATAGAAATGACTTACAAAGCCGCTGTGCTTCTGTAAAAGAAAAGAAAAAATACTAATATTAAAAATATACATGTATACATGGTGAAATTTTTCTGAAAACTTTTAATCTAATAATTTAGGAATCCATTATATACATATATTATCATAGCAGTAACTTGATCCGAAGGGTCGTATTACATCGCGTAGTTGACAGGCGCGGATCATCAGATCTAACGAGACGCGAAGCGTCGACTTTGATCTGATGATCCGCGCCTGTCAACGAGACGTGATACGGCTCTTCGGATCAAGTTACTATTATTATGATAAATTTATTATATACCCCCCTATAACTAGCTAAATATAGCAGAATAAAACTTAAGAGATTGATTAAAACAAAGCATAATAACAAGGGACTTTTAACGCGCAAGAAAAATAACGTCATGTTTTTGCGTACTACGTCATCAGTTTCAGAGAGTGGTGATATGGATTCAGAAAACTACATGTTTGTGATCCGGACAATTGGATCACAACGTCACATGATAACGTAAATTCAACAGTAAAATTGTGTGATACACATTAGGTATATAATAGATACCAGTATCACATTTGGTAGCCTAGTGGTAGAACGTTCGCTTTGTGATCGGGAGGCCCGGGTTCGATTCTTGATCGCGGCGCCGCGTCATACCTAAGCAGAACATAGGTAGTGACTGTTCCTTCACCAAGCACTCGGCACTAGAAGTGAAATCACGGGTCTTTCGGATATGACCTTAAAAACGTAGGTCCCGTGTCACGGTAGGCGTTGGCACGATAAAGAACCCTCACTTCTCAATGGCCCTGAGTGCTGAGTAAAGGTCTAAATTTGAAGCCCTTCACCGGCATCCATATGAGTGAAAAATTCTCAAGAGGGACGTTAAACAATATATACAATCATTTCCTAATGCAAACATTATACATGTACATTGTAATTGGATAAGCATAAATAGAAAATATTTTGAAATGAGAGTAATACAATCAATTTTGTGTATATATACCAGCAATTAAGGTATGTAGTAAGGAATCTTCTTTATTCGCCTTTTGTCTGACAATTTCACGCACGGCAACATGTGCTGGAGATCCTGCCTCAAACCAATTTTTGTCCCTTTCCTCTGTTAATTTTGACCATGCTGGCATGAACTTCTTCCTCCTGCTCTATATGTATATGGCAAAATCCATTCATGCTCATTCACAACATGATGTATGACTCCAAACCAAATGCCCTGAAATTAGAAGAACAGTCTTTTTTCACTTTCTATTACACCCCTAATACCTTAACACAAACTGAATCAAATGATTTTTCTGTTAACAATTCAAACTTACAATAAACTCATCTTCTGTATTTCGTTGCTACAGATGATGGTTTACTATCTCTCTCGTCCACTGCAATATTGGCTTTTTTGATTTTTCTTGTCCAGTCTTAGAATAAGGTTCAAAATTCAATTTACTAATTGAGATTTTTTTTCAAATTTCAAAATATTCTCAGATTAAAAATCTTTAATTGTCTCACCTTTATTAGTTTTTTCCCAAGGTTTTTGGACCCATGCCAGATGTCGAATAAATGTTTTATATCTGGGTATTCACTTTCTGTTAAAAAAATGTAATGAGAGTTATAGTAAATTGATTTTATTTATTTATCCCTAGAGAAAATCAGAAAAAATTCTCATTATAAATTCAAGCTAGAAGAAAACAAGATGTGTTTATGAACACTGATGCCCCCGTCTGGCAACATAGTGAAGATTGTAATTTTTGTGAAAAAAGGGTCAAAATCCAAGGTTGAGGTCAAAAGGTCAAATTTGGTGGTACCCAAACAAAGGTCTTGTCATAAGGAATATACATATGAAATATGAAAGTCATAGCTCCACTAAATCAATATTTATTAGCACTTAGGTTGAAGTTTTTGCTGACAAAGACAGACAAGGAGACAGACAGACAGACAGACACGACAAAAACTATGTACCCCAAAACTTTGTATACGGGGGCTTAAAAACCAAAGAAATATACAAAGACATACTCATAAATGCTTCAATCTGCACATGTGGATCTGTCACCTGACTTTCACCACCTTTATTTCTGTTTAAAGGAGAAACTGCAGGCCCTTCTGAAAACACGCCTTTTCAAGGATGGCACTGTTTATTCCTATCATTCTCTTGTTCGATCATGGTCACTAAGCACTGCAGTATCTTGTGGGAATCGTTTTCCATAAATGTGTATGTACAATACTGTGCAGAATGACTTGGACTGTCCATACGACCAAAATGACGCCTAAGCAAAGAAAAATATTTAAAATCAAAATAAAAGAAAATTTTTAATATATGGAACCTTTTCTTGACGAAACAAATGATACAAATATTTGGTTGATAACTTGATATTGAACTCACCAACAACAACATCTCTGCCTCTGAACTCCTCTAAAATTTCATCCTGATACTTTTCCCAAATTTCCTCAATAGTGGGCATGACGTAGGTTCTTTGTATCTTAATAAATGATGAGACGGAGAGAATAGGGAGCTTCAGGAACTTGAAAAAGAGGGGAAATCTTTTGAAAATTATTTCCTGACGCCAGTAAAGCTGCTGACAGCAAAACATCCCCACTGTGAACCCGTCTGTTAAGAAGAGGTTGTGAACACCATTTGTGTGCCTCATAATTATTTGTGCAGACCTGGAATAGAAATTTAATAAGTCATTAAGTGCCTTTGTATTTCTGTGTAAAAAAGGTTGAATGTTCGCCTTGTAACAAATTAATACATGTATTATATATTAATGACTCTTTTAAAATTATACTGAAGTTGATTACCCATCATAGGTACACAGCTGAATTACCGTATATACTCCCCTATAAGTCGTTTTTTTTTCGGAGTTAAAATTTGGTTTAAAACTCTATGTCCCACTTATAGGCGAGATACAAGAAGACTGGTATTATAGAAGGTCATTCTTTCTAAAATGAACTTAAGAAATACAACCGACTTATAGGCGAACCGACTTATAGGAGAGTATATACGGTAAGACACTACATGTACTTCTGATGAAATGTGAACTAGAGCTTCACATCCTTTCACCCTACAAATCTTGGGGACTCCTGTTTCTGCCAAGGTTATAAGCTGACTAATGTAAACAATGGCTGGAAAATCATGGATCAGTTATTCGATTTCATCATTGTTGCGTATCACTGGTAGGCGGTCAAACTCAGAATTTTCCTTAGTTTTTTCTTCATCGCTCTCAATATGATTTCCAAATATGACTCATCTACGGTCACAACATGGTCAAGTCTATGGTAAAGAATTTAAAAAAATTATAAAATGTATATTACTACTGTTAAATGAACCAATAAACAATCATTTTTCCCAGGAGTATGTTTTATGCTATCTGAAATATTTACAATGATTAAACATATTAACCTCCTTTAATTTAAGTTTTATACATGTATAAGGGGGCGATTTGACCAAAATCTGGGGACATTTTGACCATTGCTAGGAAATCGACTCGAAACATTTTTTTCCCTGTAAAAATATATCAGGGGACGCTTTGACCAAAACCAGAAGACACTTTGAACATTTCTTGGGGACAGTAAAGATTGTTTAAATATGTATGAAACTGTGACTTTATAATGAAGATGTTTCCTTGACTATATGTCCAATCTTATTTATGTCTTTAAGATGGACTAGAAAGAGGGAGGAGTCATCTTTATTAAAGTCACAGTTTCGTACATATTGAAAGGAAAAGAAAATAATGTTTTCCGCTGTCAAAATTAAGTACCGGTCTTGTAGAATAGGCTTAAATTTCCCCAATGAAATCTTTCCCCCCGGAAAATTGGCTCTAGAGTTGACTTTCTCTTAAGAAAACTGGCTCTAGAGTAGGATTTCCCCCCAATAAAACTGGCTCTAGAGTAGGATTTCCCCCCAATAAAACTGGCTTTAGAGTAGGATTTCCCCTACGGAATCCCACACCTTGCAGAGTCAATTTTCCAGGGGGAAATCCTACTCTGTATAGTAGTTATAGAGTGTGATTTTCCCCCAGTCAATTTTCCCCCCCAATGGACTATAATTTAAGTACAGATTAAATAACAAGCCTTGAAAATTACAATTTAAGTCATATTTAAATAAGTAAAATTACAGTTAAATTTTTCATTTAAAGACGTACAACACACTGGGGGAGATAAATCTTGCAATTTCAATTGAACGTTTGACTTGACGTCAAGTTTAACGTCAAAAATCAAGCGTCAAAGCGACGAGTAAAACGATCCCGATGTATATCAATCATGAAAGAAAATTGTAATATGGGTCTTGGCTGTAATTGTGCGAACCATACTCAATCAATAAGTATTTCTTTTAATTAACCCGATTAAACTCCGTAAAAAGCAAGATATAAAATACAATCCCTTCATGTTTATTTCATTTCATATACAATAAATTGTATTTTTGATCAAAGCGAAGCATTTTTTTTAATTCTACATTGCCGAAATTCTCATAATGTAAAATTGGCTATATAACATCCCGATTAATGGTCTTCATTATAATTTGTGCATACACGATATACATATTGCTTTACTTCTTTAATTAAATAAAACAACAATAAAAAAAATCAATAAACTGTACAATGTAAAATCGATGTTGTTCTCAGACCCTTACTGATCAAAGAGGAACAACTCTGAAAATATAGGAGATTTTATTTTCCTCCGTTTTTTTCACGGTTTTCCACAGAATCAGATACATTTACAGCAAGACCTGATAAATCCGACAGTTGAATACTATAGACCTCATATACACAATATAAGTAATAGAATTGAAAAGAATTGTTCACTTGTAATGAAATATTCATTTATGAATATCCTATTGCAGCAAATCGTAACTTTAACTTTCTGTCAACAATGTCGGTTCGCATTTCCTCGAATCAAAACAAACGTAGCTTATGAGATTTTGAAAAACATCAAAGTGGGATTTAATATAAATTGAAATAGATGAAGAGTTTAATGTTTGATATTTTGAAGTTAATGTGGACGAATACGGAATTTTCATAAAAACTTTACAAGCGACGACATTGAAAGAAATGTGTATACAAATCACGAGGGGTGTACCCGGTATGTACATCTATGATAAATGCAAATGTCGATGTATCCCCACTGCCTGTCTCGTTTGAAATAATGACATGAAAGAAACTACAATTATTCCATTTATATCACAGAAGAGTTGAACATACACCATTTTTATAATGAATAAAATTAAAGAAATAAAATTAAAAATCAACATCAAATTCATCAAGTTCAACAAAACTTGAATTCGTATTTAGGTTTCATGTGATATGGAATGCATAACGCATAAGTATATGGACTAAAAACTAACGTCTTTGAGTAATTTTCTCCTGATACATATAAAAACAGTAGTCAATATTTATTCTGTAATCATGAATCATGACACAAAAAAGGAAGGGGTGGGGGTGACAGGGGTATTCAAAATTGCCTAAAAATCTACATTTAAAGATGCTTTCCATATGAGAACTTTTAAATTTGTAAGTTAATATACTTTTGAAGCTAAAGCAATATTCAAATTTAATTTTTTTTAATGTGTATTAGCAGATTCTTATAACAAAGTGATCGACCCCTTGTCTGAAAGACGCACGGGAATGTGATTTTCTGAGAAAGGGGGAGGGGGTAATTTTCCGCTATTAAATCAAAACTGGTCGAACAAAAATTATACAAAAAATTATGAAGATTACTTTTAATATCAGCTAATTAAATAAATTTTTTTAGCAAAATTAAACGACAGGTTTTTCACAAAAAAATTTTGAATTTAAAAAATACGCAATTTTCAAGGCTAAGGAAATTCAAAGTTTTTCAGTTCAAGGTCTTTAAAAATTGTGTTGAAGATATGTATATCAAAAAGATGACTATATTTTTGTGTCAAATGGTTAAAGGAATAAGTCAATAAAATTTGTCATTGATATCTAATCTGGTTTTTTGAAAATCAAGGTTTAAATAGTTCTTTGATTAAAAAATTTCTCTCCTTGTAAACAGCTAAAGGGGGGTAACTTTCGGAAGTTCCTGTCCAAAATCCACTCGAACGATTTTGTCAAAAATATGCATATATGCAGTAGATATAGTCATGTACTGAATATATAAAAATAACGAAAATTAAACGACAGGAATTTTTGGGGGTAGGTGTGTTGTACATCCTTAAAGTTTCACAAAAATTGGATTTAAGAAGATTTTAAAATATGACAAAAAATGTATAGATTAATAAGTATGATTACAGAAAGGTGGAAATTTGAACATCATGGTAAGTTTAATAATTTAGAACGTTTATTATTGTAATTATTTACAACCAAATTAGGTCCAAAAATATATACCAATCTAGACATCAATTTTTGTTTGTTTCAATATATTTTGAGAATATTTACATTTCATTTGAAAGCTAAATATTTTGGTTGAGATTCCATGACTTGCCTTGCGACAAAAGTAAAAAAAAAACCCACTTATTAACTGATTTTAAAAATTGGTTTGTCGTTTATCTTTTTTTCACAAAAATATTGCGGCTGTGGTTTGTATTATCTCTAAAATGAGGGGGAAATCCTACTCTTAGAAAGAAAGAGGGGGGGGGGGGGAATTTGGCTCTGGTGTGAGATTTCCACTCGGGGGGAAATCCTACTCTACAACACCGGTACTTTTTTCGCATGGTTTAAATTTACACTATATGTACCTGGTCACAAATTTTCCATGGAAATTTGTCCAAGCATACTTAACATAGATGCAAGGCATATAGTGACAGTCTTAAAAATCCACGTATTTTTTAATTCGCTGATTAAATGAAAATTGAGATTCTGCTGAGTTATGAACCCATGGAAAAAAGCATGTCTACAGTAACTATAGTAATATTAACTGTGATAAACAGATAAAGTACCATTCTGTGGTTTTGGTATGGTGGCAGTTTTACATGGGGGTCGTTTCGGGGCTTTGATTTTCTTCACCATGGGGTATCAGGGCTGGGGCTTCCCTCGTTCTCACTCGTTTGTCCAGGCTCCATCTTTCTTGTCGGCCAAAGGAGCAAAGCCGAACAAGATGACCGTTCCACTCTCCTCCTGACTGTCTCCAAACAGTCTGATCTCCAGCTCCCAGTAAAATGTAGGAGCCTGTACTAAAAGTAAAGAAATGGGGCAACTGTTTCTCTCTTATTATTATTTTCTCCAGATTTGAATTACTGGGTTTCATATACATATAGAAATTTAAAGGAATATAGGTGAATTCTTACTTATGCTAAATATTAAAAGAATAAAGATTAAATTCTTTATTTTCAAGGTATTTGCCCGATAGAAATTAGCTTTTATGGTATTTCCTCTGCTATGCAGGGGAAATATTTTTAAATTCAATATAACGGCATTCAGTGACTGTGAGTTGTAATATAGAGGCATGTACATGAACATAAAAATTTAATGACTTCTATGAAAGAATATTTTTCCTGGTACTGCTCTACCTGTTGTGGAACTGGTTGGTTGGCGTAGATCATGGTGTCCCAGGGTAGTCCACTTCCTGTGCTGGGGTCACCAAGGAAGGTCACTCCAGTCATGTCCTGAGAGAATACCAAGGCCCGGACCAGGGAGAAGGATCGATTGGCGTCCAGCAACATCTCCTGATTATGTATAAAACACAGTTTACAATTTTTAACTTGACAAAGTGTATATACTATATTTAATAAAGACTCACTTTTCAGATTCATTATAAAACATTGTACCTCACTTATTTAATGATGCTGCATTTGAGTTTAAGATTGAGCTCTTTGTAAACAAAGCTTTACTTTAATTTTGCTTAAGAACATACGCAACTACAACTCACCTACTGATAATTGAGTTCTATTCTAAAGGACTATATATGTTAAGAGCCAATTTTGGCCCCGTAAAAGTCAGCATTTTAGAATGACATACAGATAATTTTAATTGATATTTATTTTGTAGAAGAGATTATATTAGATATATTTCCGATATATTTTCACATTTATATGCACTCAATGGCTGTAAATGATCGCGGAAATAAAACTTTTTATATATCTAACCAAAAAAAGCCAAAAATATGTCTTTTTCTTGATGTTTTTTCTTATGGGAAACATAGAGCGCATTGTAGAACATGCATAATTTTTCTGTCAGTAATTTGTATTGAATACATACATCTTTGGTAAAAATTTAAAGAATGTTCTAGTTTGCGCTTGATATTTTCTGGAAGGATAACTGCTTGAAAATAAGCAGTTTTATACAAAATATGCTAAAATAGTGGGAAAACATGAACTTTATGATGTCATATTTCTAAATTAACGGCATTTTGATCAAATTGACAATGACTAATAAAGGTCACACATATAGCTGTACAAATCAAAGCTATATATAAAGTAAAATTTAGATATTCATTTTAAGGGGCCAATTGAGACACTTACCATATATCGCTCTTTAAACTTAATATAATATCATTACATGTTCCTAGACAAAAGATCAGCATGAGTTACCAGGGCAGGGGTTTTGAAAAGATAGCAAATTCTGAAAATTTTTGCAATAGTCAAATTAAAATGTACAAAAATTATAAAACATAAATTCCAGATTTTTTTTTTCATCAAGAAATGTTTTAGAAGAAGTGTACAAATCCATGTAATAGACATTAAAAATATTGCACACAAGTCCTTCTTTTAGTGGAACTCTTCAACTCCAGGGAAGAATCCAAAAATGTTTAAAGTATGTTGCGTACGAACTTAATCCAGAAATTTTTCATTTTTAATCATTTCAACTTACTCACAGCCCGACTGTCAAGCTTGCTGGGTGGAGATGAAGGTTTAGCACAATCCCTGTATTGTAGACTAAGTCTGTTGCAGTGCCGGCTTCCACAACAGTCTACCTCCTGTAATATAAAGTACAATTTCTTATTAAAATGTAGTTTAGTACATGTAAAATGTCTCAGCTAATTATTTGTTAATAAAAATTTATTGAAAAAAAAATGAGTAACAAGATTTGACAAACCTGAATTACAATCCTTTGCCAGGGACTTCAGAATATCGATACCGGATCGACAATGCTGAATGAACTCCTTAGTGAACTCGATGTCCTGTAGATACTGAGCGAGCACCATACAGACTTGGGTCTGAAGCTCGGCCACCACAAGACACACCTGATTACTGAGACTGTTACCATCCCCTGTCACAGGACACACCTGATTACTGAGACTGTTACCATCCCCTGTCACACGACACACCTGATTACTAAGACTGTTACCATCCCCTGTCACACGACACACCTGATTACTGAGACTGTTACCATCCCCTGTCACACGACACACCTGATTACTAAGACTGTTACCATCCCCTGTCACACGACACACCTGATTACTGAGACTGTTACCATCCCCTGTCACACGACACACCTGATTACTGAGACTGTTACCATCCCCTGTCACACGACACACCTGATTACTAAGACTGTTACCATCCCCTGTCACACTACACACCTGATTACTGAGACTGTTACCATCCCCTGTCACACCACACACCTGATTACTGAGACTGTTACCATCCCCTGTCACACGACACACCTGATTACTGAGACTGTTACCATCCCCTGTCACAGGACACACCTGATTACTGAGACTGTTACCATCCCCTGTCACACGACACACCTGATTACTGAGACTGTTACCATCCCCTGTCACACGACACACCTGATTACTAAGACTGTTACCATCCCCTGTCACACGACACACCTGATTACTAAGACTGTTACCATCCCCTGTCACACTACACACCTGATTACTGAGACTGTTACCATCCCCTGTCACACGACACACCTGATTACTGAGACTGTTACCATCCCCTGTCACACGACACACCTGATTACTGAGACTGTTACCATCCCCTGTCACACGACACACCTGATTACTGAGACTGTTACCATCCCCTGTCACACGACACACCTGATTACTAAGACTGTTACCATCCCCTGTCACACGACACACCTGATTACTGAGACTGTTACCATCCCCTGTCACACGACACACCTGATTACTGAGACTGTTACCATCCCCTGTCACACAACACACCTGATTACTGAGACTGTTACCATCCCCTGTCACACGACACACCTGATTACTAAGACTGTTACCATCCCCTGTCACACGACACACCTGATTACTGAGACTGTTACCATCCCCTGTCACACGACACACCTGATTACTGAGACTGTTACCATCCCCTGTCACACGACACACCTGATTACTGAGACTGTTACCATCCCCTGTCACACGACACACCTGATTACTGTAGATCACTAAATTTTCGCGACACCTTATTTTCGCGAGATAGTCATTGACTCTTTATTAGCGAGACAAATTTTTCACGAATTGTGGTCACTGCTCTATATAATCTTAAGGAATTCTATTATACGCGAGAATGAAATTTTCGCGAGCATACCGTCACGCGTAATTACGCGAAAATAAAGTTCTCGCGAATAAAAAGTGATTTACAGTACTGAGACTGTTACCATCCCCTGTCACACGACACACCTGATTACTGAGACTGTTACCATCCCCTGTCACACGACACACCTGATTACTGAGACTGTTACCATCCCCTGTCACACGACACACCTGATTACTAAGACTGTTACCATCCCCTGTCACACGACACACCTGATTACTAAGACTGTTACCATCCCCTGTCACACGACACACCTGATTACTAAGACTGTTACCATCCCCTGTCACACGACACACCTGATTACTGAGACTGTTACCATCCCCTGTCACACGACACACCTGATTACTGAGACTGTTACCATCCCCTGTCACACGACACACCTGATTACTGAGACTGTTACCATCCCCTGTCACACGACACACCTGATTACTGAGACTGTTACCATCCCCTGTCACACGACACACCTGATTACTGAGACTGTTACCATCCCCTGTCACACGACACACCTGATTACTGAGACTGTTACCATCCCCTGTCACACGACACACCTGATTACTGAGACTGTTACCATCCCCTGTCACACGACACACCTGATTACTGAGACTGTTACCATCCCCTGTCACACGACACACCTGATTACTGAGACTGTTACCATCCCCTGTCACACGACACACCTGATTACTGACACTGTTACCATCCCCTGTCACACGACACACCTGATTACTGAGACTGTTACCATCCCCTGTCACACGACACACCTGATTACTGACACTGTTACCATCCCCTGTCACACGACACACCTGATTACTGAGACTGTTACCATCCCCTGTCACACGACACACCTGATTACTGAGACTGTTACCATCCCCTGTCACACGACACACCTGATTACTGAGACTGTTACCATCACAGGCAGAGTCTGTTGAAGGGGGCACGTCCCGTCGTCCTGGGGGAGCAGAATGGCCGTCACCATGGACTCCCTCACTGGCACACTTGTAGATCTGGATTAAAATTTAAAACAAGAGGCCCATGGGCCTTATAGGTCACCTGAGCATTATGCAACGACTTTCCAGTGATTGAATTTGATTCATGTTTAAATCCTGATGCTATGGCATTCACAATTTTGAAATAGGCACCATTGATCATCATAACAATACACTTAGCAGTTGCTTAGTTTGTTAAATTAATACCCTTAGGCAGGGTAGGGGAACAAAAAATGCATTTTAAGTAATCAGTAATATTTAGCATGATCAGTAATGCCCCAATCACACATGAACCCCTGACCCTTAGGCCTAGATCCACACATTGCACAATTTTTTGAAAAGGCACCCTTGCTTTTCAAAAATATTTGATAAATACCAAGGAGCAGAATTGAAACAACTCATCCAGTTTCAGTATATAAGTACAGTCCCCCCCTCCTTTATGGTACCCCTGACTCTGGGGCCTTGAAATTCACAATTCTGGAAGATTATAACCCTTGCTCATCATAACTACGTAGGTAGTTCATCTGCTTAATACCAAGGAGCAGAGAAGAAAACTTTCAAAGATTTAGTGTATTTTCACTGTATAATCAATAGAGCCCCACCCTGTCACCAGAACCCCTGACCCTGGGGCAATAAAATTCACAATTTTGGTAGAGGCACTCTTGCTCATCATGACTATGCACTTAGTTAGTTTATTTAATACCCAGGAGCAGAGAAGAAGATTTTCAAAGAATTCATGAAATTTCACTATATACTTATTTAGCCCCACCCTAACACCAGAACCCCTGACCCCAGGGCCATGAATTTCACAATTTTGGTAGAGGACTCAATGCTGATTACAATCATGCAAACAGTTTGACTGCTTGATGTCCAGGAGTAAAGAAGAAGATTTTTAAAGATTGCACTAATTTTAGTGGTTTTTGCCCCATCCCCCCAGGGGGGCAGGGCCTATGAAATTCACAATTTTTGTTCCCCTTCACCCATAGATGCTATATGCCAAATTTGGTTAAAATTGGTTCAGTGGTTTCAGAGAAGAAGCTGAAAATGTTCAATGTTAACGCCTGACGCACGACGACGGACGAAAAGTGATAGCAAAAGGTCACCAGAGTTTACTCAGGTGACCTAAAAACTTTGATTCCCTATTGTGGCCCAGCGTTTCCCCCAGGGGTCATGATTTGAACAATTTAGAATCTACATTATACCAGGATGCTTCCACATAAGTTTCAGCTTTTCTGGCCCAGTGGTTCTTGAGAAGAAGATTTTCAAAGAATTTTCCTATATATTTCTATATAAAACTTTGAAACCTCATTGTGGCCCCGCCCTTCCTCCGGGGTCATGATTCCTACAATTTAGAATTTACACTACCCCACAATGCTTCAACATAAGCTTCACTTTTTCTGGCTTAGTGGTTCTTGAGAAGAAGATTTTCAAAGATTTTTCCTATATATTTCTATATAAAACTTTGTTTCCCAATTGTGGCCCCGCCCCTTCCCCCCGGGGTCATGATTTGAACAATTTAGAATCTACACTACCCCAGGATGCTTCCACATAAGTTTCAGCTTTACTGGCCCTGTGGTTCTTGAGAAAAAGATGTTTTAATGACCCAACCCTATTTTTCTCTTTTCTTGATTTTCTCCCCTTGCAAGGGGATATGTCCCTTCATTTTAACAATTCCAATTTCCCTTACCCAAGGGTCAAAATTTGCCCAGTGGTTCTTGAGAAGAAGTCGAAAATATGAAAAGTTTACAGACGGACGGACAGACAGACGGACAGACGGACAAAATGTGATCAGAAAAAACCAGTTGAGCCTTCGGCTCAGGTGATCTAAAAACTTTTCTTTATCCGTGAATTCGCTATTTCCGTGTTCGTTCTAAATGAGTTTTACTGTATTAAATCAAATGATCCCCCCTGAGATTCCTTGATCTCACCTGTAGATGTAATTAACTAAATCTTATGATTTACCCCTGAGATTGCTGGATCTTACCTGTACATGTAATTGACGAGTTCCAGGAACTGTGCGTTGAGTTCCTGTTCCTCGGGGAACCTCTTCTCCACATGCTGCATCAGCTTGACCAACAGAATGGCCTTCTCCCTGATGACCGGCGACTGGTTGATGGCTATAGGGGTCTGTAGTTAACATAATACACATACAGATTCTTATCAATTGGATTACAGGAACATGCATTATTTAAGATCGTGACCACAAACATGATGTAAACTGGTGTGATAGATAAGTAATAAAGAACTACGAACTCTAACTCTTGATTCCCGCCTACATTTTGCACCCATTAAATTCAATTTTAATGGCAATTTAGCCATTAAAATCTTTGTTTAATACAATGATCAGGTCTATGGTATTTGATTAATCATTTTATTTCCAGCGCTAAATCGTAAATTATCATTAATTCTAGCTCTTGAAAAAAAAGGGGTAGGCGATAGTTTCTGGTGAAATCAAACTTTCAAGCATCACCATATTTTGAAATAGTTTTTTATATCATAAAATGTATCTCATATCTTTTCTTGTTTTATGTAAATAAATAAAACATATATAGATAAATAAAATACAATTATTTAGTTGTAAATAGCTTTAAAATTTGTGAAAAATCAGCATTTTTTTCGTTTTTTGTCTATAAACATATGTCCCCCCCCCCCCCCCCAACAGACCCAAAAGTCATGAAGCCCCCCCCCCCTCTGTGTCCCACAAAAAGCTTTGGTATGAATTTGTGAAATACCATTCCAAATTACCTGTAAAAAGGAACTTTTTGTGACATGGGGGGGGGAAGATGTTTTAAAAATATTTTCCGTTTTCCATTGATTTCTATAGTGAAAAACACAAGTTTAACTAAAATTATAGAGTTATCTCTCTTTGGTATCCCAAATAAGAAACGTTTTATGAAAATTCATATAAATATCTATAAAAATTTTGAAAATCATTCGAATATGTTAACTTTTGAAAATTGACTTAAGAGGTAGGCGGGAGAACAATACTATCGTTCATGGTTCTTTCATATGATGACTTGCTGCAACAATTTTCAAGCTTAACAAAATATTGCCATCTTGTTCGTCCGCTCCCGATTTAGTACGTCTCGGGCATGCGGGCGGACGGGAATTTCGTACACTGTTTGTACATTTAT
>NW_026930442.1:0-42209 GCF_032062105.1 Saccostrea cuccullata | reverse complement strand
GATGAATAGGTCGTTGCTTAAATTGCCATCAGCCTTGGCATTCTGTGTGAGTGCCAAGAGTCCTAAACTTCAGTGAAGGTGGTCAGGCTAAGAGCAATAAGAAGAAGTCAAGGCTACCAAAGGGGAACCAGGTCCTAACAGGCTACGGACCACGGGGCAAAAAAACCACAAGGTGTTGCTCTGTAGGCTCCGGCTCGTGGTCCATGCCCCTTGCTCTTTGAGCGAGAAAATCTAGAACTCATATCTTTTGACTTAATTCTTAAGTCGATATACAGTGTTCTATTAGTCCAGATGTCAGACTTTGTCCTGCCGACTGGAGCCCACGGAGGACCCATGCTGACTTTGTTCGCATAATCCACCTGTACATACAGCAAATATTTTAGGAACTGGAATTTGTGTTGAATTGTAATTAAGTTTGTTAAGCAAACCTTAATTTGGACAGTTAAAAAGATTAATTGTGAGTCATACATTGCGTAAGGGATATGCATTGTATATCACGGAAGGTTATTAATCTTAGTATTTTGTGTTAGTTAGTACAGTATTGTAAATGCTAGATGGCAAAGTTATATTAAAACATCGTTTGTTATGATAATTTAAAATTTGTTCTTGTACGATACAGTATGTATACAGTAAAAACACCATTTTGATTCCCTACATCACATTGTTGTAGCGTCACCCAATATCATTTTTAGGGCTAATTGTATTCGGCGCGCTCGCGCAACAGATTTTGTTTATAAATTTTATCGCTTATACAATTTTGTTAGCATCGGGCTAGATATTTCATTCGATATCCCTCTTCTAATCAAAGTACTGAACAAAATGAAATGTTTGCGGCAAGTTTGTTTATGTACCAGAACAGTATGCCAGAAGTGTGCAGTAAATGCAGCTAGCAGCACACTGTGTGCCACTTGCGGTTCATTGTGTGCTTCTAGAGGCACATTATGAATTTCTAGTGGCACATTAAATGATCTGATGCACATATGTGCCAGAAGTATGCAACAATTTTTCCTTAGATACCTTTTATTATATAGTGTGCCGGAAGTGTACCAGAAATGTTTCTTTAAACTATCAAAATGATTGTGTGCCAAAAATGTGCCATAAAAATTTCTTGATATTCGCGATTATTATTAACCTGTACAAAATTCAGAGGTATATACAATATGAATGCATTTTTTGCAAATCTTGGTAACAGTGTATTTAATGAAAAAATGGTCATTTTCAGGCATGCTAAATTTTTGCCAGGAATATATTTTCTCTTCTCCTGGTGTAAAATTCTAAATCGGTGCACATTGTTTTACTTATTCTATTTCACACAGGGAAATGAACCCAGAAAATATATTTTGCATATAATATAAACGACAGTAATTTCATTTTTGTATAAGCTGTCAAAAATGTATTTACTCCATGTGTATAAACATTGAATGTACATTTTATGCAAAAGTGTTTTCTATATATCCTACAATACATCAGTGGTACTAATAAACACTTATCAACTAATTAATTAATTTGTACTTTTTCCCAACTTGTAAATTTTCCCAAGCATTAATTGTATGTGTATTATAATACAGATCATGATTATATATGTACTTAAATATTTTGGAGTCAATTTTTTTCATTTTTAAATTTCAAAAAAAAATACTACCTGTGCACAATTCAAATACAGGTGTTTTATAAGTGTTTAGAAAATAAAAGCAATAAATATAAGTAAATTATACCAATTAATCTGTTGCAAATACTGCCCCCCCCCCCATTTTTTGCATGATTTGCTGATTTGAAAATATACCAGAATTAAATGAAGCTCTTATAATCTTAACAACGCACTGGTTGTTGCTAAAAACATCTTTCTCTTTGAGAAATCAAATTACCCCCGGTATTAGATGATATATACTTTCACTCTGTAGGGCTAATTTCTTGCAGATGTGCATAGCCAACAGGAACGACTTGTCTGTAACATTGCAGACCTTTCTAAGAACGGCTTATCAGTATACATCCGGTTTATTTACAGCTGTTCTATTATCCACCCTAATCTTTCCAATAGTACTAGTCTAGGTCACCTACACGTTTGTTGCATCGATGCATGGTCTCACACCAGTGGGGGGTCAAACGACTTGCGTGACCTAGGCTACAATAGTACTAATTTGTGTAGGTAATTCATCCTGTTTAATCATAAATGATTTTTGAATTAATATGTTTTACGGTGTGACCGTTGGGGCGAGCGCAGTTATGTACTATCATAAACCTGCACATGTACTGCCTGATCATTCAAGAAAAAGAAAGAAAAAAGAAAACAAAACAATAAAATGAAATCACTTTCCATGCATCGGGATCGAGATTCCGAACTGCTCGGAAGTTTTCGACAAAATCGGAAATACCCGAACCGTTAAAGTGACGAAAGTATGACGTCAGGTAAAAAGTCCACTTGAATTAGAGAAAAACGATAGTTTTGTGGCATGGAGATTACATTAAATCATTGTAATTTTTTTCAAGTAAGTTGTTGCTATGTTTTAGCCACCATGTTGCTATGCACCGCAAAGGATTATTGGGATTAATTTGGAATTTTTTATGTATAAAATTATAAAAATTTCTTTGGAACAATTGCAGATTTCAACCTGAATTTCCTGACTGTTCGTACATTTCGTTAGTCTATTTTAGATCGCTAATGCGAGCGGCGCTTCGCGCCTCCTTGCATGCGCTCGCTAATTATATTGAATATCAATAAAGATTAATAAATATTCCTCCAATGTTTGTTCTGCTGATTAGATCTTTTAGAAATTTAAAACCGTTAAGGTACATGTAACTAGGGGGTTGATATGTTTTACGGTGTGACCACTGGGGACGTGGAGAGCCGTCCTTCGGATGAACACTATAAATCGAGGCCCCGTGTTGCAGTAGGTGCTGACACGAAAAAGATCCCTCTCTGCTTAATGGCCTTGAGGGCCATGTCATACGACAAAAATTGCAGCAAGTGGTGGCGTCTCCATTTAGTGAAAATTTCTCGAGAGGGACGTTAAACAATATACAATCAATCGATCAATTCTAAATGCAACGGCTAAGTGCAATTTTGATGATCGACATGACATTCTTCAAGGGAATTATGTTGTTTTTTTGATAGAATCACAACACTGGAAGTCTGATAATATGCTTTACTGTGTAAATAATATTGTGAGATTTGAGTTTATTCTGACCAAATTAGACAAGTGGACATTTAGTCCAGTTTAATATATTTAGTAAATATTGTCAGGTGGAATTGAAATTTACTGCCTTTCACAAGTGGACATTGATTTCAAGTGGAAGGTAAATCAGTTTTGATTGTATTATACATGCATTGTACTAGAATAAGAATTGTTGTCGCATTGCTTATTTAATTATTTAATAAGTTCTGACGCTAAATTTAAACCACCGATTGGTTATACATGCAGGAACAGAAGAGAATTGTTTAGAAATTGCTTATTTGATATTTTAATAAGTTCTGACAATTTAGAGTTTGTATATTTTTCCCCTCATGATATTTCTTCAGTGTATGCAATCAAGACGTTGAGGATTAGCAGAGTCAGACATTAGTAAGTTTCTTATCCCCTCGGCAACTTGTTCATAGGGGGTATAAATGGGTCAGTATTATCCCCTCGCGCAACTTTTGGAGGGGATTCTATAGCATCGCGAATGTGGTATGTATGTATGTATGTGTGTTAGTGTGTTTGTTACACCTTGTGGGCAAGAATGACAGAAAACCCTTGAATTAACAATTCTCAGCGTTTACATACTTGTGTGGCAGTATAAAAGGACGAAGCCTATTCATTGTCAAGTTCATTGATGAAATATTTCTTCAGATATGTTTTTACTGCCTCAAATCCCTGGCATTTTATGTACAGTTGACAATAATCGTTTGTGGGCAAGATTGACAGAAAACCTTTGCATTACCCATTCTCAGCGTTTACATAGTTGTGTGGCAGTATAAAAGTAAGCCTATATTGTTGAAATATTTCTCAGATATTAATTTTAACTGTCTCGAAACCCTTAAGTTTTTGTACGAGTTGAAATAATCATTTCCGGTAAAATTAGGATTAAAAGCCAGTTTTAAATGAGTTTAAAAGGCGTGTCGAGTCTGCGGGAACGGGAAGAAGAATTTCTCAACGTCTTTTAACAGATTCATTAATGTCCCAACAGGTATCTGGGACTTTGGGGTGCACGGTATTCATGAAAATTAAAATACAATCCTCAAGTTCAAATTAACCTGTCGATGTACATTATGTACAGTTTTATTTTTCATTACAAAATATGCATATTGCCTGGAACTGTGAGATATACTTAGGTAGGTAAATAATCAAAATTGCTGAAACTTATACATATAGCATACGTGATTTGTTTCTGCTAGGTATAAGGGAAACTGCCCAATTACGATGTTGAAAAATGCTATGCAATGATTTTGGTTAAAAATAGACACCTCCCACCCCCGATAATTTTGTTTAAAAAAATTAATAGTGGACATGAAAAACAATGAATATCTTATATTAAACTTTACTACCCCAAATTAGGCATCCATCTCTGCTTAATGGTCCCTCCCAAGTTCAAAAGAAATTGCACTCTCTGCATTTTTGTTTTTAAAAATTGATCAACAACAACACCACACTAATAATTTTGTCCAAGGGAGTCGATCATGACATGAATTCTTCGAGGGAATTCTGTTGTTTTTGTGATAGAATCACAACACTGGACATAATTCCTGTGTAATTAACATTGTGAGATTTGAGTGCCCTCTGACCAAATTAGACAAGTGGCCATTTATTCCAGTTTAATATATTTAGTCACTTTTAAATGGTTGTCACTGCCTGTCACAAGTGGACATTGATTTCAAGTGGACGCTCCAATCAGTTTTGATTGTATTATACATGCATTGTACTAGAATAATTGTTTAGCAGCTTAGATATTTTAATACAAAATACATTGTACTATCAATCTTTAACATGTTTTGTCCCTCAGAGATATTTCTTCAGTGTATGCAATCAAACTTTGAGGATGAGGAAGTCAGAATCTAACAAGTTTATTTCTCAAAATACTTATGTTTTTATTCATTTTTTGCAGCACTATTGCATGCATTGATATGTGCAGTTGAAATTCATTGTTAGGGTTGAATCTTTTCTTTGATGTAAAATGTTAAGTGATCATTGTTAACTAGAAATCCTGTATTCATTTTCCAGGATGGCCAATTTAAATATGTGCCATTATATTACTCAAAGGTTGTGAATGTATTTATTTTTAATCTGTTTCTTTCTCTATCTGATGTATACAGTGTAACTGTTCAATCAACAGATTTTGTTCTTGTGCTTTGCAAGTATTTTTTAAACACATATTTTATAGTTAGTGTTATATACAGTACCTTTACCTTGAAATTTTTATAAATAATTATAATGGCTTGAATGTTCTTTATTTTAATTACATGTAGCTGTCATGTTTATAATTATGTTCTTTTAAAATAAATTTGTTTAAGTAAGGTATGTTAGCTTAAGGAATTGTGTATGCCAGAAATGTGCCGCAAGTGTGTGCTACAAACTTGCAGTTAGCTATATGCCAGACATGTGCCGCTAGTGTGTGCAGCAACCTTGCAGCTAAGTGCATAAGGATTTGAAATGCTTGCCGCAAATGTGCCAGAACTTTGCCGCAAATATGCCGCAAACTGTGTGCCAGAAAAAAATTTGCATACGAAAAATTTACTTGCGGCAAGTTTGCCGCAAATATTTGCCGCAAGGTTGCGGCAACTTTGCAGTAAATTTGCAGCAACTATGTGCCAGAAGGCTTTTATTTTGGTTAGGGATAATTCATTTTGTGTTATAATTGGATTTTGTTTCATAAAGTTAACAGGACCTTTGGCAGTCGATAGGAACAAGTTCAAGTATAAATTGGGGTAAAATAAACCGAAATGCAAATGGTTAGGTTAAAGTTCAGCCAAAAAACAAGAGTTTTATTGATAGACTTAGAAAAGGGCAGAATTACTAGTATCATGAATGTGAAAGAAATTTAAACTCCTACTGTTAATATTCTTAGTGCTCATAAATGGATGCCTGTACATGATTATTTTATATATATAGAAAACATGTGTTTGCTTATGAAAGTTATGAAAAGTATGACGCCAGAATATTTGAATGTGTTCGATTATGTTAGCCAAGTTAGCACAAGGGCAACAAGAAGTAGTGTTAGCGGCCTTTTATATATTTCAAAAGCACGAACTGAATATTATAGTAACGATCTTTTAAAGTTCAACTGCAATTTTATGGAATCAGCTGCCTGACTTTGCTAGAAACTGCAATTCTTTGACTTCTTTTAGCATATTTGCAGATTTATAATTATAACAAGTAATTGTTCTTAAATGAGTTTATCTTATGTCAAAGTGATTTTTTTAATAGTCAGTTTATTTCATAGTATGTACAAATATGTCTGAAATAATATGCCATGTATATTTTTTTTCTTTTTTTCAACTCTGTTTTCTACTCTTTTTTTTATCTGTCTGTAAAAATGTTTTATACAGGACCAAAATGTAACTAGAAATATACTAGTCTAATTGTGCTATCCTGTCTAAATAAAAGAATTTATTATTACCGTCTTTCTAGGAAGACGGTATTGTATAGTTGAATTTTTTTTTTTTTTTTTTTTTTTACATTTTTCGGACTATGCACTTCCTCTCTTTTGTGATTGGTAAGAATTGTAAGACGAGAAAATATTCAGTTATTTCACTGGTTGAAATGCTATTCAAGGCAAGGGAGATAATTTTCTGATGATCTAATTTTCGTACGACTTAACAATTTTTCAAAATTTTCAATCGTGAAAAAATTACGAAACGAACAACAAAATCAGTAGTAATTAATTCTAAATAACATATTTTTATATAGCAATGACTAAAAAGGTCTTAGTTTTCTTTGTAAATAAAATTTGATTTTTATTGCTGGCAGGCTTTACAATTTGTATTTATTCTTTTCCCCTTTCTTGTTTGAAGAAGGTAACGGAATCAGCCAAGGTTTGCCGAAAGGTCTCGGCTAGTCAAAGTTTATGGAGATGACTGAGCGACAACCGTGGTAGGGCTAATGCCAGTAAAAAGCTAAAGTAGAAATACGAAATCAAGAAATTCAAAAGAATAATACGTCCAGATAGGTGTAGATCAGTTTACTGTTTAAGGTTGTTGCTAAAAACGGTAAGCTTTTTAAAAAAGCTCTGCTTGTTATTATCTACTGTACTTCAAAAGATTGAATGTTTTTCTTTTTGTATAAAAAGATACTACCATAAAGGGCCTATAAGATATTACCAAACTGACATAAATAATTAAATTTAAATGGATATTGACTAATCCGAATTTTCTCTATTTTTTTAACATTTTTAGAATATATTGGTTATTTTCACTTGCTTCTTATATTTAAATTTTTCTTATTTTCACATGTGGTGGAGCTGCCACATAAAGACACAAAATTATACAAAAACAAAAGGTTTTGATTGTTAATTAAAAGAAAAATACTTTTTATGGATTTTGGGCTCAAATCAGTACTCAGATTGGAAGCTTATAAAGTTCTAGTTTGTTTGAAAAATCCAATTTTTTGATTTATTAGGAAGCTTTAGTCCCTTATTATTAATCAAACTAACATTTGAAAATTAAGACTAAATGCATTCTTCCATAAGAATTTTGAGATGCAGAAAAGAAGATATTTTCATACGCCATCATTCCGCCAAAAATATAGTCTCTGCTAGTTTTCGAACGCGGTTTACCATTTCTATTTTAAGTTGTACAATTTTGATGAGGAAAGAAAATATGGTGTTTCAAATCTCTTACTACTAAATGTATAAGACATATGAGCAAATGTACTTTGAATATTTCATCTAGTCAGAAACCATAGAAGAATAATATATTAAGGCCCAATAAAGATTTATTATAGCTAAAATGTCAGGTTTAAAAAAAAAAACTTTTGTGGCGATTACCATGGCAATCAAGACGCTTACATGTAGCAACGAAATTTTATTAAGGTCTTCCGTTTCCAACGGAAGACCTTCTACTGATTCTGTTGGTAAAGATTATTCTTCTGTTTTTCTTCTACTTCCTAGACGCCAACTTTGAAGCCTCATGTCTCACTCATTTCTCAATGGATTTCGCTCAAATTTTCAGAGTTTATAGGCGTTATTACTAAACTCTGTCAGAATGCTGTCTAACATTTCATAATTCAAGACTGGATTAAGTTTCATCAAAGACGGTGACCATTCATTGCAAAGAAGGTTAAGTGGTTACAGAGAATTGCTATTGATAAGCCTCTTTGAAAAATCCATAATAAAATATCGTAGCATCAATTAGAGTAATAAACCCAATGCGGAGCAATAATTAAGCGTCTCATTCTCTAAGGCAGCAATCGACATCGACCGCGATGCAAATTCGGTCACACATGAACAAATTAGTCCACCGGAACCCTTGCGCATATTCCCTCCAACTTCGTAACGAGGATGTAACAGTACATTAGTGTGTGAAAAGTAAATTAACGGATGTTGTAGGACAACACATGGACGGTACACTATAAAAATTGCGTTTAGAATTTAAACACTTACATGACGTGTTTAGATCAAAACATGTACATGTATAGAAATACACGTATAATTAAGAAAGTGTTTAGAATCTTAACACTTATGTGCTTCCATTCTAAACACTTTCTCAAACGTATTTAGAAATTTAACATGTTTAGGAATTTAATATAAGAAAAGAAGGTGACAAAAAAGTGTTTAGAAAAGTGTTGGATTCTAAACACATTTCTTTCAGTGTACAAGAGGCAGAGTTTGCACAAACTTGATTGTAAGATTTAAATTTGATTTTAGGTTCGCAGAACTTGACAAGTATTCTAGTAATCGGGATAGCTTTTCAATAAATTCCACCTGTCATACCTATGGAAGTAGTCATTTTTTTTTAATTACTGTAAACAGTGTTATTTTCGCCCCGTTTTATTTTCGCCCTTTCACACTTGCAAATTATTTTGCCCGGTTTTATGCCCAGTCATATTTTTGTTTAAAAATTTATACTGTATTTGAATTCGCCCCTTTTTAAATACGCCCAACCGAGATCAGGGCTAAAATTTCCCTGAAAACAGTATATAATAAAACCTCAAATGTTTAAAGAAAGATTTACAGTCGCCCATGCAGTAGTTAGAATGTCCTTCGGATAAGACTGTATAAATCAAGACGTTGGCACGAAAAAGATCTCTCGTTGGTCAATGGCCCCGAGTGCCGAGCATAATAGAATGAATTTTCAGCTTTCTACAGCAAGTCTCGGGATGTACATATACGTTATTAATTAAATCATAAAGAAACACAAGAGGCCCATGGGCAACATCGCTCACCTTAGCAGCGTGGCTAGGGAAAAAGAGCAAAAATCAATCCAGTTTTAAAAACCATAAATGCATGTGGTCCCAACCTACCCCTAAAAGGCAGAAGGGGGGGATAATTTGAATTAACTTGAATCTACAAAGAATGCTTAAACATTTATTTGACTTACTGTGGCTTTTTTCCCTATAAGTTTTGAACATTCATTTTTGCCCCATCCTATCCCAGGGAGTCATGATTTGAACAAATTTCAATTAACACTACCTTGGGATGCTTCCATAAAAATATGACCAACCATGGCTTTGTTGTTCTTGAGAAGATTTCCCCCATATATTCCAATGTATAACTATGGTATTCCATTGTGGTCCCGCCCTACCCAAAGTCATGATTTGAACAAACTTGAATCTACACTACCTAGGGATACTTCCAAATAAATATGAACAATCATGCCTTTGTTGTTCTACAGAAGATTTTTAAAGATTTTTCCTACATATTCCTATGTAAAACTTTGGTCGTCCATTGTGGCCCCGCCCTACTCCAAGGGGTCTTGATTTGAACAATTTGAATCTACACTACCTGAGGATGCTTCTATATAAATATGATCGATTTTAACAAACTTGAATCTACACTACCTGAGGATGCTTCTATATGAATATGATCAATCATGGCGCGCTTTGTTGTTCTTGAGAAGATTTTTAAAAATTTTCGTATATATTCCTATGAAAAAATTTGGTTGTCCATTGTGGCCCCACCCTACCCCATGATTTGAACAAACTTGAATCTAAATTACCTGAGGATGCTTCCATATGAATATGAGCAATCATGGCTTTTCTGTTCTTGAGAAGAAGATTTTTAAAGATTTCCCCTATATATTCCTATGAAAAAATTTGGTTGTCCATTGTGGCCCCACCCTACCCCATGATTTCAACAAACTTGAATCTAAATTACCTGAGGATGCTTCCATATAAATATGAGCAATCATGGCTTTTCTGTTCTTGAGAAGAAGATTTTTACAGATTTTCCCTTTATATTCCTATGTAAAACTTCTGTCGTTCATTGTGGCCCCGCCTTACTCCCAGGGGTCACGATTTGAACAAACTTAAATCTACACTACCTGAGGATGCTTCTGTATGAATATGATCAGTCATGGCTTTGTTGTTCTTGAGAAGATTTTTTAAAAAAAATTCCCTATATATTGCTATGAAAAACTTTGGTTGTCCATTATGGCCCCACCCTACCCCATGATTTGAACAAACTTGAATCTACACTACCTAAGGATGCTTCCATATTAGTTTCATCTTTCCTTGCTCAGTGCTTCTTGAGAAGAAGATTTTTAAAACATGTCACCAAATTTTCACTATTTTTTATTTTTTTAATAATTTATTCTCCCATTGAATAAATGCCTGGCCCTTTATTTTAAAAAACTTGAATCTCCTTCACCCAAGGATGCTTTGTGGCATGTTTGGTTGAAATTGGCCCAGTGATTCATGAGAAGTCGAAAATGTGAAAAGTTTACAGACGGACTACAGACAAACTGTGATCAGAAAAGCTCACTTGCTCTTTAGCTCAGGTGAGCTAAAAACGTTTTGAACGATTAAAAAATTCTATACCAATGTATTGAGTTTTTTGTTAGCTATACGCTGCTGTGTCCTATATTTTGTAGTGAACATGTAACATTTTATCAAGTCGTTGAAATTCATACAAAGTAAAAGAAATTGCGATAAATGTTGCTCTTTATACAATCTACGTGATAGAGCACAAATAGCGATTATTGTAAATGTGGAAAGTGTTGTATAATGCCGGTATATGACACACATTGTGTGTAAATGAGTTTAGCTTACCGATTAAGAAAAGACCCACATTGTACCAAAGTGTAATAAACAACTAGAGGTACTGTGAGCACTGAGCTCACTAACTGATATCCCCGCCTTCCATACCATTATAATGATCAAGTCCATGTTTTGTTCTGGGAGACTCGAAATAAGTGTCAGATCAAAAATTAAAATGGGTGGTGCACAATGACTTTATGTAATGAAGAATTTGTGAAAGTATCATTAAATTTCATTCAGTGGTATAGGAGGAGATGCGGAGAAGTGATGGGTACCCTTCTATATTATACAAAGAATGGCAGTGTGAAAGTTTCATTAAATTTCACTCAGTGGTATAAGAGAAGTTGCGGATAAGAGATGGGTACCCCGAAGCGTAACAGACAGACGGTCGGACGTACAGACGGACGGACATACCAATTACTATATACCCTCCCACTTTTTAAGCGGGGGGTATAATAAGAAGTCACAGTGGTACTTTTGAACAAAGTACCTCTAAAATCTCATCCAATTTCACAATCAGTGGAACAGGAAGAGTTGCGAGAAGAGATGGGTACCCCAAAGCGTAACAGAAGAACGGACAATCCGATCACTAAAAACCCTCCAACTTTTCAAGCTTGGGTACAATTGGGAGTATCTTATTTTACCGATTTTATATTTAGATACCTTACCACTTGATAAGGTGAGTAGGATTTTCATATTTAGAACAGAATAAATGAAAATATAAATTAATCATTTCATTATTTTCTGACAATTTATTGTTGAAAACGAACAATATAATTGTATATGTATAATACAAGTCAGAGAAATTCACTCTCAAAAATATGTCCATTCCTTAACCCCAGGCAGCTCTGATTGTACCACATTATTTTTCAACATGTTGCACATGTCCCTGTCTTCTACGTACACTAATCCCAGTCTACTTAATTTATTTCATCATGGTTTCATTATGCAGTTAAAGGCGTTTATTTCTTCCCTTGTCAACACCATCTCTAAATCTGGTACCAAGGTGCTGAATTTTAAGGAATAATGATGCTTAATTTATTTCATCATGGTTTCATTATGCAGTTAATAAAGGCCTTTATTTCTTCCCTTGTCAACACCATCTCTAAATCTGGTACCAAGGTGCTGAGTTTTAAGGAATAATGATGCTTTGATTCGTTGGGTTGGATCAAATGGTCATCGCAAATGTCATTTAACAAAAATGCGTCTGAGGAAAGAGGAGTTTCTCTTCTTTGTTTTCTTGGCAATATTTGCGACACACGAAAACAGACAGGAGACCTCCACATTATCACCAGAATATATCTCAAAGTAGTCGTGAAGTTGCATTTGGGATGTAACTCTAACAGCCTCTCTTCTTGACACACTTTTGACCTGTTTCTTGTTCAAAAGAATTCCCACAAGAACAATGGGCATCGACTTTCCCAGAAACTGGCGAACTTCTGGAATCCATACAGACTGAACATTTTCGAATGATTTTCTATTCTGAACATTGTAACAAATGATGATGACATTACTATCCTTGAGGGCAAATTTTCGCATTTGATCAAAATCATGCTGACCGGGTAGATCATAAATGGAGAGTCTGGCTTTTTTCCCTCTGTACACAGTTTCCCCTGATAATAAATAACAAAAAAGATTAAGTATTAAATAAATTAAATACCGGTAATAATCAATACTCTACGACTAATTCAGTTAAAAATCAGAAAAAGAGTTAATAAACATTTTCATTGAGAAAAATAAAGATTTACCAGAGTAATTTTCAAAGATGGTGGGAGTGTATTTGTCTTCACCCTTCTCTCCAACAAATACTTTGGTAAGGCAAGTCTTGCCAACCTGAGCATCACCAACAACAGAACACTTTAGGTAAGAGGCTGGCATCTTCATGTTATGTTTACATATTAAACGTGTTACTCGTCTTCTTGGCATTTATAATAAATTATGTTTGGGGGCGTTCCTTTGAAAACTTAAGTATGTGTTATTTTGACGGATTGTAGAAAAATGATTTGTTGCTGTTGTATAAAGAGCATTTGGTTTAAATACTCAAGTTAACCAGTGTTGACATATTGTATAATTATATATATCTATTAAAATTAACACTCGAGACATATGTAGTAGAAGCTAGGTTGGCAATCAAAAAATTATTTGTCTGAGTATAATTTGGTTCATGATGGGTTTGATTTTGGAGATGATAACTAAGATTTGCAAATGCACTAAACCTAGTCATTCTCATTTGCAGGATTACTGTAGATGAATTATATTTAGCGTGTACAATATTTGGCGTAAATTGATTTTCAATCAAGTAAGCGTAGATTTGACTTAGCGCATTTCTAAATGTTATTATTTCTGTATATATGTGCAAAGCATTAGCGTTTATACTTGAATTCCGCCAAAAGCGCTAAAAAGAGTACACAGCCAAATTATACGTTCACATTATTTTGTTTAAATCATTCTAATTGTAAACATAAATATTAAAACGTTAAGATGCTTTTTTTTCGGATTGACAATATCTCTGTAGTTTTTGGAGATCAGGCCCTGCGCAAGATCATAAAATGAAAACAGACTAGTTTCAAATCGATATACTAGTAACTTTAAATAACAATAAAATGTTTTTACCAAATTATTAATATGTTTAAAATGAAATATTGTACATACGTTCACATTTTAATAAGATATGTAATAAATTAGAAGTTATTCAAAATAAAAATATTTTGACTGATATTTAAGTCTGTTCTCGGTTCATTGTCTCCAGGCCAGGTAACCAACAACCTGTCGGAATAGAGGTTCGTTATAACATGACAAAGTTGCATTCTCTATCCAGAGTTGTCGTTCCTGCTACGCTCCAACATACACCTCTGTCAACGCTTGTTTTACAAGATTCTTAGAAAAATTTGTAAAAGATCAAAAGTTTTATTAATAATTGTTTATAATCATATTTCTTATCAGAAAACATTATTTATTTCAATTTACCACACCTTAAAAGTAATTTTTAATTATTAAGATTTTAATTTTTACTCCGCAAAATAGTTCCCTTAAAACTTTGAAAAAGAGTCGTTTTGAGGGATTATAGATATAATATAAATGGTGAATTATCATCTTCATCGATAATTACAATGATTAATCACTATTTAAACTTCATATTTCCACCGTTTAAAATTTGTTTAAGAATCTTGTACAACGAGCGTTGACAGAGGTGTACAGTACAGGCAACGCGGATCCCGTATTTCCCGCGTCCCCGCCGCGGTATAATCACAACGCGGTATTTGGCAAGGTAGACAGGTAAACCGCGTTCCCTCCGCGGGAAATTCATCACTTACCTGTCCCCGCCGCGGTTAAGTCATCGATCAATTACTGACAATTAGTATCGTAAACAAACGGGAGTTATCTCCCCGAATTGTAATTTGCCAATTTTCCCTGTAACAAAAAAAAAAAAAAAAGAAAAGAAAAGAAAACAAACAAACAAACAAAAACCCGTGTGTTTATTAATAAATTTTGCTATGAATAGGATTTAAACTAAGAAAAAATAAGTTTATTTTTGTTACTAAAATTACATATCAATCTTTGAAATTGAATAGAAAATTTTATTAAATTGTTACGTCTTTGCAATTGGTTAATTATTTTGTGTTATTAAGAATCTATCAAGAAACAAAATTAAATACTAGAAATTTTAATTAGTTTTTTTTAATCTTCATATTATATGCAAACTGTAATAAATGTTGAACTCAGACTGTTTAAGTTTCGATGAACGATTTTCAGCATTCATTTGAAAAAAAAATGTACATCTTTTTAAAAATGTACATCTTCATATTGTTTATTTATTAATTTCGATTTATTGTATATAAAATGTACAGGCTTTTTCTTAAAGTGTCAAATTACCGGAAAACATCCGATGACGAGCATTTGCAGTTACATGTAGTGGGCACGTGAACTTAAATTTTCCTTATCCAAGATATCAAGAAAAATTTCTATTCTTCTTTATTTCTCATCGATTATGTTCTGTTCCCAAATTAAGTTAATTTAATTAATTAATTAATTTTCTTTAATGTATTTCCCTCTTTTATATAAATGTGCAGGCATTTTTCTCAAATTGTCAAATGACCGGAAAGCATTCGATGACGAGAGTTAACTTTGAGCACGTGAACTTTATACAAGAGATCAAGAAAAAATATCGTTTTTCACCTTCACATTAACATGTTTTACTTTTTAATACAATGTCTTTCTTTTTAATTTTAATATTTCTCGATTTTCGTGTTCAGTAGATAAGATAGGATGTGCAGGTGTAATGATAAACTTCACAGACGAAATTATAGTTTATATTAATAAATATTCAATGCGAAAATTCATATATTTTTGTTTTCTCTGACAAAATCTGTTTCTTTGTGTATTAAGTATTAGCCGCGATCATTTCCTGTGTATAGGGATTAGCAGTGCCTGAGCAGGAAACGACATGCCCTGGGGGTTTCACACCTGTCTTATAGTATACCTTGGGTAACGCTCGCTGGATGTGCACATCGTTGTCTAGCCATTCAACAACACATTTGATTCATTGTTTCATTATTATTTCATCGATATCATTTTCAGATGCGATATTAGCCTTGGAATTTGAGTCAAATTATTGTTGCTTTTTTTAAACGGAGTGTATAAAAAGAACAAAATTAAAAAAAAAAACTTTTAAAACAAATTAATGAAGTATTTGATATTAATTAAATCAAATAATGATCCATTACTATGTTATTTCGTGTCTGTTTATATCTGTACCAGTTAGAAGATTGAGAGAGAGAGAGAGAGAGGAGATAGAAGAAAAATATCACAATATTAAGGCACGTTCATGACCGTTTTTCCTCCTTTTTGATCAGTATAATTATCAATTCTAGCGAATAAAACTACCGCTGATTTATCAGTTTATTGACCATTTGTCGAATTTGTCTAAGTTTTATTGTTATTTATCGAGAGGCTTGTTTATGATCCACTTTCTTCCTTCGTTTAGCATATGTACATGACATGTAATTTAAATTACTTCCCTTTTTGTCGCCAGATTACAACGACAGATTTTGGTGGTAAAATAAAATGTATTTTTGTTATAAAATTTGATTAAGAAAAACACAGTATATTAAAATTGTCGAATTATTGAAAATATGGGAGCGTAGCGGGAACGACAACTCTGGATAGAGAATGGACAAAGCTGAACCTTTTCTTTTATTCAATTGAATCGGAAACATCTGCAGAAGAGGGCAATTGCTATTATATATATAGTTTTTTAAATTTATATATAGATATCTCTACGATATATCAGTTAACAATGATAGTTACTTCCATTCATACGTCGACTCGATCTGTCCATTGGGAAATGAACCTGAAATAAAGAACCGCGAAGTCTGCCACATCTGTTTCAGATTTGTATGTTATGCTACCAAAATCTTTAACTAAAGAATTGACTTAAAATTTATGACAAATGTGATAATTTTTAATTTTATATCGTTAAAAGCGACACTGCATGTGATTCCATATTCCAATGATAGATTTCTTCCACATAAATCCAGAACAGATTTCATGTCCAAACCAATATGGGTTACAAGTATGTGTAGCAAAATAGCCCGTTTTTTAGGTCACCTGAGTAAACTCATGTGACCTATAATGGCTATCCGTTTTCGTCTGTCGTCGTGCGTTGTGCATCGTGCGTTAACATTTGAACATTTTCAGCTTCTTCTCTGCAACCACTCAACCAATTTCAACCAAATTTGGCATAAAGCATATGTGGATACAGGGAAACAAAAATTATGAATTTCGTGGTCCCTGTCCCCCTGGGGCCTGAGGGGTGGGGCTAAAACCACTAAAATTAATGCAATTTTTAAAAATCTTCTATTTTACTCCTGGACATCAAGCAGCCAAACTGTTTCCATGATTGTAATAAGCATTGAATCCTCTACCAAAATTGTGAAATTCATGGCCTTGGGGTCAGAGGTTCTAGTGCTAGGGCGGGGCTTAATAGATTACATAGTGAAAATGCATTATTTTTGAAAATCTTCTTCTTTGCTCATGGGCATTAAATAAACTAAATAAGTACATAGTTATGTTGAATAAGACTGCCTCTTCCAAAATTTTGAATTTCATGGCCCCAGGGTTTGGGGTTTTTAGGTGCTAGGGCGGGGCTTTGTAGATTTTATAATGAAAATGCATTATTTCTTTGAAAATCTTTTTTTTTTTTTTTTAATGCTTTATTTTTGAAAATGTTTATACTTACAAAAGAAAACAAAATACACACCCTCACACACCACACGCACTCTGTGCACCTTTCCCAAAATACCAGCTTTCATAATTACACCTTAAGTAATAATTTTCTTTGAAAATCTTCTTCTTTGCTCCTGGTCATTAAATAAACTAAATAAGTACATATTTATATTGAATAAAGCTGCCTCTTCTAAAATTGTGAATTTCATGGCCCCAGGGTCAGGGGTTCTTAGGTGCTAGGGCGGGGCTATATAGATCATATAGTGAAAATGCATTATTTCTTTGAAAATCTTCTCCTTTGCTCCTGGATATTTAATAAACAAACCAAATACATAGATACATGTATGTTGAATAAGGCTGCCTCTTCCAAAATTTTAAATTTCATGGCCCAAAGGTCATGTGTTCTTATGTGCTAAGGCGGGGCTCTATTAATTATATAGTGAAAATGAATTATTTCTTTTAAAATATTTTTCCTTTCTCCTGGGTATTTAATAAACAAACCAAATATGTGGTTATGTTGAATTAGACTGCCTCTTCCAAAATTTTGAATTTCATGGCCCCCGGGTCAGGAGTTCTGGTGTTAAGGCGGGGCTCTATTAATTATATAGGGAAAATGCATAAATTCTTTGAAAATCTTCTTCTCTGCTCTTGGGTATTAAACAAACTAACCAGTAACCAAGTACATAGTTATGTTGAATAAGAGTGCCTCTTCCAAAAATGTGAATTTCATGGCCCCAGGGTCAGGGTTCTGGTGTTAGGGTGGGGCTCTATTGATTATATAGTGAAAATATATTAATTCTTTAAAAATCTTCTCTTCTGCTACTGAGTATTAAACCAATGAACTATGTAAAAAATTTATGATGATGAAGGATGCCTCTTCCAGATTTGTGAATTTCAGGGCCCCAGGGTCAGGGGTTTTGGAGTTAAGGGCGGGGCTCTAGTGATTATATAGTGGAAATTCATGAATTCTTCGAAAACCTTTTCCTTTGCTCCTGGGTATTATGCCAATGTTCTAAGTACAAAGTAATGATGATGAAAGGTGCCTCTTCCAAAATGGTTAATTTCCGGGCCCCTGGGTCAGGGTACTTGGGGTGGGTGAGGGTTACATAGTCTGAAAATAAATTAATGGTTTGAAATCTGGTTTAAGTATTAATCAACCATTTATGATGAAATAAAATTTACGATATTAAAATTTCCAGGTTATAAAGTTGAAATGCATTTTCTCTTTGTTACTCTGATCTACCTGTGGGTATTAAGTAACCAAAGTAAGCATGGTAATTAGTGTATAGTTATAATAAACATTGGTGCCTCTTTAAAAATTTCACTGTCTCTGGTTTAAAACATGAATCAAATTCAATTGTTGGAAAGTTGTTACATGATACTCAGGTGACCTATAAGGCCCGTGGGCCTCTTCTTTTAAATGACAAAACTATACGCCAATCGGAGATAAAATTTAACAATTTTGCTGTGAAAGTACAGTCAGTCAAAGTAGACAAGATCATATGAACAAAAATGTGAACGAACCTACATGAATATTCTCTAAACCTAGAAATTTTCTTTAATTGAATTCTGGTTAGAAACACAAGTATACGGTTCACGTATTGTAGTGGTTTTTATTATGATAAAATAAATTTTGACATGGTCTCTGTATGCACAGGTTTGCGGGAGTTATCGTTCCTTGTGCATTGCCATGCGTAGTGTTTGCAATTAAGTATCAATTGGCGCCATTTTTGCTAGCTGTTCGGCGAGCAGCTCCTTTTTATCTCCATGCAGGAGGGTCACCCATACGATCTTCGTCCAAGAGATCGGACTGTTCTTGACCTTATAAGATCGTGCGACGACTCGTCAGACGAAATGAGTGACAGCCAAGCAGAATTAGTGGCCTCCGGGGGCTTGGCAACAACGGTATCAACAGAGGAAGTTCGGGCCACCACGCCACGGATACATGCAGTCCCAAGAGCCCCAAATATTTCTAGTGAAATACTCGTTTTAGAGAAGGAGCTCCAGACCTTAGAATTACATGAAAGAAAGATGCAATTCCTTCAGAATATTGATGCCTGCAAACAAACTATAGCGGCCATGCAGGAGAAAGACAGCCCTGGCCAAAGCTCAAGTACAACTCACGCACCGGCGAATGCGACTGCTTCTGGAGTCGAACCTACACTGAATGTACAGCCCCCGCAAGGTACGGTTGACCTCAGTAATCTTATGAACTTGTTCCCCTCTCATGTTTCTACTGCATTTACACAAAACCCATATAGTACTAAAGGGAAAGTAAGACTCGTTCATAACTACGTTTGGTTTGATCCCATTATGCAACAAGAGAAGGATGATCTTCTCACACTTATTTACCAACACTGCATGAGTGAAGGTTAACAAAAAGCTTGATCGTGACTATTATAAACTGTCCATTGAACAGTGGGGCTATGGTAATGCTGCCATTATGCAGGAAATGATCATTAATCAGGAACTAGATGACCAGGGAGTGCGCGACTACCTGGAGTATACCAAATACATTGGTGTTGCTAAAACGCGGAACGGAAAACGGAACGGAAAGCGGAACGGAACGGAAAACGGAATGTATTATTTTGGATTAAATCACTTAAAATACACAGATTTTATCATAAATTATCTATTTTGTACATATTCAATCCCCCACTATTAAAAACAAGTTGATTTTGTCATGCTCAGTCTCTTATTTACGAAAATCGCTAACATAGCAGTCATCTAGAATCGAATTTGAAAAGGGGGGAACGAACTTGAAAAGTATTTGACAAGCAAAAACACAAAAAGAAGACAATTGTTTGGTTCTGGAGGGGGGGGGGGGATAAAACACAAAAAGAAAACAACTGTTTGATTCGGGTAGGGGGATAAGTTCCAACTCTAACATCTTTCAGTACTATTTTTTTACACTAACTTTAATACTACCAGGGACCTATATACTAACTTAGTATACTTGTAGGTCCCTGATACTACATTAATTACATTCACAAAAAGTGTGAGGATGTCAACTTGACCGAACATTTCCGTAGTAAATAGGTTTTGACTGGGGGGGGGGGGGGGGGGGTTAAATATTTGGTATCTATATGAACCATGGAAAGAGAAATAAAATGTAAAAAAAAAATTATTTAATATTACGTTTAGGGCAAACCTTTACGGCAAGCTCGAATAAACATCTCTTATACACACTGGTTATTAAAATTTTATTCAAAATAAAGTCGCTTTCTATATATTTAAATTCTGGATGGAAAACTTTCATGTGGTAGATATAATACAGAATCTTTGCATTTAATGAAGTTAAATTTTGTTTGCTTGCGGTACATATGTGTGTATTTTTTGGGGGGAGGGGAGGTGTATATGAATGACCCGTAAAAAATGAGTTTGTTTTCCCGCTCATCGGAAAGGTCTGAGAAGTTGTAATAGGTATGCCCCCTTTTGTGTCCAAAATATATATAAGGTTTAATAAACCATTTTTTATTGTGGCTATGTGCTACACAGACCCGAAACTGCCACTCCCCTTTCATGATTCGCGAATTCGACCCTGCGTGCATATGAATATCATAACTAATTTTTACAGACTTTGACACTGGAAACAAATTGAAAGGGGGGGGGTGGGATCAGTTAAAAATTTCCAACATACAACAAATTTGACAAGCCAAAATAAGGGGCATACTCGCTTCTCATGATATCGCGGGTTACACTGTAACGCGGTTTATTCCAAAAATTCAGATACATAGCTCATATCCTTTCTGTTAAAATGCTATCTGTTTATCGTTCGGATGAAAACTTTTGATATGGTTAAAAAGTATGGAACATGCGTCGGTAAATTTTTTTGATTCAAATAAAACGTAATTTTTTTAGATTTCCATTCCTTTTTTTATTATATTAAGATTGCTGATTTCATAACCTGGTAAAAGCCATAATAAAGTTCATGGTTTGAAAATCTATAATTTGTATAATTGTTTAATTAAGGTCTTCCGTTTCAGACGGAAGACCTTATAGTTATTCCACTGTTTCTTTTTATTATTTTTTTTTTGGCCGTTTTCTGGTCAGACGGATTTCTCAGAGATGGCTGGACGGATTTTCTTGAAATTTTCAGGGATGATAGAGATTGAAAATACGTTCAGGCATTTTTTTCATCTTTTCAAAATTTACTTCCGGTCGTCAGTTATGTCCGATTTCCGCTTTTTTCAAAATAATTTTGTCTGAGTCATATCTCAGAAACGGTAAAAGATTAAGACACCAAACTTATAGAAGTAATAGATCTTGATTAGTAGGCAAGCCCATTTGGGTTAACATCGTCCGCCGTCACTTCCAGTCGTCACAGGAAGTGATCAAAGAAATCGAAAATTTCAACTTTTCTTTTATGAAACTTTTTTTGCATCAGATTACAACATCTTATTTGTAGTTTCAAAATATGTAAGTCTCACCGGGAGCAAAAACGACAACTTCCGGTTATGAAAGAAAAACTGCATATTTTCAGTATTTTTTCTTTCCCATAAATATTTTTTATAGATAAAGTATTTGTAATGATTTTTTGATATGTTATTTAGACTGAAACTGTCTACAGTAACGTCAAACATCTTTGTAAAATTCACTTCCGGTCGCGTTATTTCCTGTCCTCAAAATGAGAAGTTATCATAGCTAGATCTCGTAAACGGTAAGAGATTAAAACACCAATCTTAATCAAGTGGTAAATCGTGATGAGTAGGCTAAATCAGTTAGGATAAGATCGTCTGCCGTCACTTCCGGTCGTCACCGAAGTGATAAAATCGAAAATTTCAACTTTTCTTTAATTAAATGTTTTTTTTACATCAGATTATATCATCTTATTTGTAGTTTTAAAATATATCAGTCTCACCGGAAACAAAAACGACAACTTCCGGTTAAAAGAGAAAAACTACATAATTTGATTATTTTTTTTCTCCCATATATACTTTTTGTAGATAAAGTATTTGTTAATGATTTTTGGTTATGTAACTCAGACTGCATATGTCTAAAGAAATTTCAAATAACTTTTTTAAATTCACTTCCGGTCGCGTGATTTTCTGTCCACAAAATGAGACGTTATCAAAGCTAGATCCTGAAAGCGGTAAAAGATTAAGACACCAAACTTATAGGATTGGAAGAGCTTGATGAGAAAGCAAAATCATCCATTTGGGTTAACATCGTCCGTGCGGCTGTCACTTCCGGTTGTCACAGGAAGTGATAAAATAAAAAAAAAATCAATATTTCTTTACGGAATCTTTCTTAGTAATACATTATAGCATCTTATTTGTAATTTTGAAATATATCAGTCCCACTGGAAACAAAATCGACAATTTCCGGTCATGAGAGAGAACCGCATAAATTGAGTATCATACTAAACCATAAATATCTTTTATAAAAAGAGTATTTGAAATGATCTTAGGACATGTCATTCAGACTGAAATGTCTAGAGTAACCTCAAATATCATTTGAAAAAATTACTTCCGGTCACGTGATTTCTTGCCCTCAAAATGAGATGTTAATATGACGAGACCTCTTAAATTAAACTGTACTAGATCAAGACACAAAACTTATATGAATAATAAATCATTAAGATTGGGCAACAGATATAGCGTAAAATCCGTCTGCCGTCACTTCCAGTCATCACAGGAAGTGATATAAAAATTGAAAATGATTTTTTGTAAATGTTATTAAGACTATTATTTGTCTAAAGTATCGTCAGGAATCTTGCCTTTTTTAAACATAGATAAAAATTCATACATACAGATAAATAGAGGAGAACGGAAGACCGTTTTTGTTGCTGTAGCAACAAGAGTTTCTAGTTTTCATGTAGAATTACATCGTTCATAAAAATAAAATTTAAAGTCTACGTAAGCCACAGGTTTCCATGTTTTCCTATACCGCGATACTATGAGACTATCCAATTTAGGAGATAAATAAGACTTCCCGTTTTAAAAATAGACAACAAATTAAACATTGCAAATTAGAGAAATAATTTGACACTAAAAAGTTAGGCCATAGAAAGTACTTGATGAAAGTTAAAGTAAACAAATTGGAATAACACTTTTTATGCAAAAGGATTAAATACCGCTATATTATGAGACACCAGTACATATGTCCTTTGCCCAAACACGAAAATCCTATTTCGTGTGGGGGGGGGGTTGAATTTCTTTCAGTACCATTTTTTTCACGGAGGGTGTGTATGACTCATGAATATATAATAGTTTACAATAAATTTTTATCAGAAATGATTTTTACAACAAGAATATTGCTCTTTTATGTGATTTATATCGAATCTATGTTATTTGTTTGACAAAAATTTTCCGTTCCGCGTTTTAGCAACTACCCAAATACATTAAGGTCAGACGAGACGTTCCTCAAAATCTGTTATATATATTTTCGTAATGTATGAAAAATATTCAAAATTTTAATAACATTCTGATTTCTAAACCAGTTTCTTAATGTTTTTAAAAAAATTAAACACTTAAACACTTGAAATTGGAAAATCATTTTTCTTCCCCAAAGGAGTATATAAGAAAAACTATCCCTGGTATCTTGCAGAAATGCCTGGTAAGGTACCTCAATTTTTTGTGAGTAAACATGTTTAAGTAGCAATACTTCAATGACAAACTCTGAGAAAAAATTATCTATTATTAAGGAACGTCTCGCCTGTCTTTAATCGCTTATTCCACAAGTACGTCAAAGGAAGTGTCGTTCTCTTTGACCGTGAATACTGGGAACTGCAATTTAAGGAAAAGTTTCGATGGGGTGTGTCTCGTCCTCACCTTCAGGATTTTCAACTGACCTCTAAACCCAACAGCCTCACTATGCAGACCGTACAAGGATCATTGGGAACAAATGCTAAGAAGGAGAGTAACTCCAAGCAGAAAGGACGTGGCCCATGCACACCTGAAGGCAAAGAGATTTGCATGAAATTTAATATGGAAACATGTGACTTTACCAACTGTAAATTGCAGCATTGTTGTTTTGTTTGTTATTCACAAAATCATAATGCTCTGTCTCACCCAAAAAACTAGGGAATTGGACGGGTTGCTGCTCTGACTCCTCCTTAGGGTTAAAGTACTCTGTTTGGGAATTTTATCTACAAGATGATTCTGATCGCATCTTCTTATGTGAGGGGATAAAAGAGGGCTTTAGAATTATTGATGAGGGAGCTGAACAGCGACCTGTCCCATGTGAAGTTGATAATTACCAGTCATGTTTTCAATAGGGGATCAAGTTGATCAAGTTAAGAAACAGATAATGTATGAATTGTCAAATGGAAATTATGTGGCTACTTGTGTCAAACCTACTATTGTTAGTGCCTTAGGAGCTATCCCAAAGTCAAATTCTAAGGTTAGGCTTATCTATGATGCTAGTCGTCCATTGCATATGTATATTAATAATTATGTACAGTCGGATACTTCATTTTCATACATGGATTTACGTGTTGTTAGTTGTTAGCTTATTAGTGAAGGTTGTTATCTTGCAAAGGTAGACCTAGTCTGCATATAGATCAGTCCCTATTCACCCTTCTAACTATTGGGCTACAGGGTAAAATGGCAGTTTTAAAATGCTACATCGCCAACATATATGTGCGACACTAAGCTTCCTTTTGGCTGTGCCAAAAGCCCTCAAATTTTTCAAAAGCTTAGTGCACAAGTTTGTAGAATTTTAAGAAAGTGTATTTTTTATTTGTATTTTTTAAATTTTTTGATTTTTGGAAAAAAAACTTTTATGAATGTTCAAGAGCATTATATACACTTCTTAGCCTCCATAGACAGCTAGGTTTTGCTATTAACTGGTCCAAGGTTGAAGGTCCTTCCCAGCAGCTGGTATTCCTGGGGGTGGTAGTAGATTCAGTGACTATGACTCTATCCTTACCAACATCAAAGCTACAAGATTTCAACAATTTACTGGAAACTTTTTCTCGGAGAAAGCGAGCTAGTGTTAGACAGAAACACTAATTGGAAAGCTTAATTGGGCTTCCCAAGTGGTATGTGGTGGTCGTACATTTCTCCGTCATAAAGTGTTGATCACTGATGATTTTTTTGCACATCTCATTCATGTCGATATTCAATGGCACCTGTCGTATACAGGATCCACGCTCCATCACCTCACTCCAGACAGATGCTTCTTCCGAGGGAGGTGGAGGATACTACAATGGAGACTACTTCTACATTAATTGGCCATTGGATCTACCAGCTTGTGCCATGGCAATATATATTAATGTTAAAGAATGTATTGCTGTTTTCTTGTCCGTGTGGAGGTGGAGTAAATACTTTGTGAATAGTAAAGTGATGATACATAGTGATAATTCTTCTGCAGTGTCGTGGATTAACAAAGGAACTTCCAGGATTCCCCTTGTACAGTTCATGTGCCGCATTCTGTTCTGGATATCTGCCCTGTATAATTGTGTTATCAGTGCTAAATACTTACCAGGCAAACAAAACAACATTGGGGATGCATGTTCCCGTCTTCATGAGCCGGGACAACTTACAAAACTGTATTCCTTAGTGTCTTCCCTGCAACATTATAATTTTTCAATTGTAACATTGTTGTCTCGTATGTCATTACCATTTATCTTTGCCAGGTGGATTCACTGTACAGTCCCTACAAGACCAAGCATCCACTTTGAAAAGAAAGGCATGGGCTAATTCGATATAACTCAACAACTTCCACTTATCACACTCACATAAATACTTACCTGGATTTTTGTGACCATATTAGAGTGCCCCCACTACTAGCGACTTCAAAAATGTTACAGTTATATGCGACTTACTTGGCAAAAGTGAAGTGTTTCAAATTTTGTTCAATTCAGCAATACTTGAATATTATACCACACATGCACAAACTCTGTGATCTACCAGACCCTATTCCAGAGGATTATCAGTTGAAATATTTGCTCATGGGTATTAAGCGAGAATTGGGTACAGCCCAATTTCCTGTTGATTCGATAACACCATCTCATCTTCTACGGATGAGATTTTTCCTGGATTTTTCATCAGTTGACGACATGGGCTTTTGGTGTGCTTGTTTAATAGCCTTTTTGGTCTGCTTCGTCCAGGCACTATTGCAATTACAGGACCTTTTGAGACATCAAAACATGTCAGAGATGCCTTATTCATAGGGCTACCTACTTTGCTTAAGGCATACAAAGACAATTCAATTCCGAGAGCGGGAACTTAATGTTATCCTTTCTCAATTTAATAGGGAATTGTGTCCGGCATCAGCCCTGCAGGCTTGCCTTCATCTTACAAGAGGAGCGGATCTTTTTGGGCCCCTTCTTTTCACAGGAAAAGGTTCCGTTTTTACTTGCATCATTTTCCGCCAAAAGCTACATTCCGTACTTCTACAAGCAGGAATCGATGACAGTAACATCAAGGGTAATTCTTTTCGACGTGGTGGAGCCACCTGGTTAAGTCGGATCGGTGTGCCGGTAGATCAGATCAAAGCAATTGGATACTGGTCGAGTGATGCAGTGCTAAGATATAAGGACCCTCACTTTTCAAATTTATTAGATACCATGGTCCTCTTCGGTAAATCATTTCCCAATGCTAAGTAGACTGGTATTATTGTTACTAGTATTAACCATCCAATTCAAGATATGTTACAAATCAGTTAATATTTCAAACAAAGTTTGGGATTCGGGGTTTTTCTTACTATTATTTTTCTAATATTCTTTAATCATTTTCTATGTGTATATATGTATTTTTTGTCAATAAAATTTACGTCACTTTGATTACTTGTTCTATTGATAACAGGACTTGAATCAAAGTGGTTTTTATTATAATGAAATAAATTTTGACATGATCCCTGTATGCACAGGTTTGCGGGAGTTATCATTCCTTGCGCATTGCCATGCGTAGTGTTTGCAATTAAGTATTGGCGCCACTTTTGCTACCTGTTCGGCGAGCAGCTCCTTTTTCTCCCACCCACCCAACCTAATATTGCTTCCATTTAAGGTAGCATTACTTTGTGGCTGCTCTGCCTTTTGTATGTTTGGAAATGTTTGTAATTGTGTGCATGGGGTTTTTCTTTATTTTAGCTCACCTGAGCCGAAGCTCAAGTGAGCTTTTCTGATCACATTTTGTCCGTCCGTCCGTCTGTCTGTCCGTCCGTCTGTAAACTTTTCACATTTTCGACTTCTTCTCAAGAACCACTGGGCCATTTTGACTAAACTTGGTACAAAGCATCCTTGGGTAAAGTGAAATTTAAATTGTTAAAATAAAGGGCCAAGTCCCCTCACAAAGGGAGATAATCAAGAAATGACAAAAATAGGGTGGGGTCATTAAAAAATTTTCTTCTCAAGAACCACTGGGCCGGAAAAGCTGAAACTTATGTGGAGGCATCCTGGGGTAGTGTAGATTCTAAATTATTCAAATCATGACCCGCGGGGGTAGGGCGGGGCCACAATGGGGAATCCAAGTTTTACATAGAAATATATAGGAAAAATCTTTAAAAATCTTATTCTCCAGAACCACTGGGCCAGAAAGGCTGAAACTTAGGTGGAAGCAGCCTTGGGTAAAGTAGATATTAAATTGTTCAAATTATGACCCCCGGGGGGTAGGGCGGGGCCACAATAGGGAATCAAAGTTTTACATAGAATTATACAGGGAAAATCTTTAAAAATCTTCTCAAGAACCACTAGGCCAGAAAAGCTGAAAATTATATGTAGACGCATCTTGGGGTAGTGTAGATTCTAAATTGTTCAAATCATGACTCCCGGGTAGGGCGGGGCCACAATGGGGAATCACAATAGCGTCGCCCATTACGTCGGTTAAAGTATGCAATGTTTGCGTTGTGTATGGGTTTGGTCTTGTCCACAAAAAAGACAACAATGAAGAATAAGTGAAAATTCAAAAGTTTGTAGATAAAAAACTTCTCAAGAACCATTGGGTCAGAAATGCTGAAACTTATGTGGAAGCATCCTGGGGTAGTGTAGATTTCAAAGTGTCTAAATTATGATCAGTGGGGTTGGGTGGGGGTCACAATATGTATTACAAAGGGGAAATCTGGTAAAGAACAGAATGGTCAAAGCTTCTCAGGTGAGCGATGTGGCCCATGGGCCTCTTGTTCTAATCTTTAATCATTTTCTATGTGTATATACGTATGATGTTTTTTTTTTGTCAATAAAATTTACGCCTTTTTGATTACTTGTTCTATTGATAACAGGACTTAGTCAAAGTCGTTTTTTAAAAGGACAACAACTTGTAATAATATAGATTTCCATGGGAAATGTAGACCGGGTCCTGCGAATGTGACCCTGTGTCACATGGAGAAATGTTCTTCATTTTGCTCATTTACATATTCGCCATATTTGTGTTATAAAATGATTGTGTTGTATGATTAAAATCATATCTTTGTTACATTCATAAAATCTGATAGTGGTTGTACAAATTAACATTTGAAGACATCCCACCAATGAAAATGCCGCTTGCGGATTCTTTGGATATGCTTCTCGCGAAACATTTCGAAGGACAACGAGTTCCGAATTGCACAATAGCGTCGCCCATTACGTCGGTTAAAGTATGCAATGTTTGCGTTGTGTATGGGTTTGGTCTTGTCCACAAAAAAGACAACAATGAAGAATAAGTGAAAATTCAAAAGTTTGTAGATAAAAAACTTAAACTTACACCTCAAAGATTCGATATACATGCATGTATATCGTACTGAGGAATGATTTGTAAGGGGGACGTGTTTTCCCTCCGACACAGATGTGTGTCAGACGTGCTTTAGGAACTCGGAAAAGGTGTTGAAAATAGAAAATAATGCCTGAATAATGAGGGGGAATTTAAGAGCACATCTACCTGGAAAGGTAAGTTTTAATATGTCAGTATTACCATGCAGAGTACACACTGCCAAATGCCTAACAATATGTTTCCTGTAGCCTGACCCATTAATTATCCCCAGGTGGATTTATTTCCTGCCAAAATTTGAGCTTGATCAATCAGTTGATTTATTTTTTACAAAAGAAATAATGTTAGTTTATTTGAGATACTAAATATGTCAACCTACTGCATAATATAGAAAAAAGTCGTTTTTTCAATTCTGCTGCCATATTGGATGTCCCCTGGCCCTGTAAATATCATACCTGGTTAATACAGTGAGGGGATGTTTGACCCCATTCTTCATTAACAGCGAGAAAAACATCCAGATTTACCCACCCTTGATCATGAATTTTGAGAACTTGACAGGAAACATAATTTTTTGAAGTCATATAAAACTTTTAATAAAAACAATAATAACCTTAATACGGCGCCGCTGGAGGGCCAGGTAAAAAAATATTTTTATTTGTTCGGACAAATTAGCTATTTGTTCGGACGAATCAGCTATTTGTTCGGACGAATTAGATATTCGTTCGGACAAATTAGAAATTCGTTCGGACGAATTAGAAAATCGTTCGGACGAATTAGAAATTTGTTCGGACAAATAAGTTATTTGTTCGGACAAATAAGTTATTTGTTCGGAAGAAATAGATATTCGTTCGGACAAATTAGATATTCTTTCGGACGAATTAGAAATTTGTTCGGACAAATAAGTTATTTGTTCGGACAAATTAGATATTTGTTCGGACAAATTAGAAATTCGTTCGGACGAATTATTTATTTGTTCGGATGGATTAGATATTTGTTCGGACAAAGTAGATGTTTGCACAAATTATCTTGTAAAGAGAGATATACAATTTGTTTATTCAGGAGGATTCATCCCTTTTTAATACATAAATAGCTCTTTGGACCATGACATACACACGTTGCAACTAAACATGTGCTATTAAAGTCGGGTATGTTGATTGTAAATATTCTGAAATAATGGTTCTATACATGTACCGGTATATATTATAGGCCTAAAGTCTCACATTCTGAAAGTATATATTATCTGAGAGCCCACCAGTAAATTCAAAGGGTCAGTTACTTCTTATCAAACATCTTTTCACTCCCATCCCTGACACACTCATAAGATTTGTCATAAATAAACATCATCTGGTTCTACCAGACCAACTTTTGCTGGTGGTGTTAAATTGGTAACACTGGGGTGCCAGTGGTCAATAACCGCTTCTTTGAAAAGATGAGATCCACTCCTTAAGGTTTTATTCATAGTGCAGGCAATTGGTACCGTAAAAAATTGGCATTGAAAAAGTAAGCCCCCCCCCACAACGAAATAGGACTGTCAACTTTAGGCAACTTTTCCTGTGTCCCTTTTTTTTTTTTTTTTTTTTTTTTTTTTTTTTTTTTTTTTACTTGTCAACTTTTCAGGTAAGTATTTTTTTCTCAGAACCCCCCCCTTTTCAAAAACGTTGCTACGTGGCTGTATTGTATTATATTAAATAAACTTCGGACTCAAAATATGAAGCCTCTCATTCGATGGGTCTTAATTTTCTTAAGGTGGGGCTTACTAGCTAGAACATTTGTAGTTTGGCCTCTATACCGCTGTGCCCACATTTAAGTATTTTGTGATAAAGGAACAAAAAGAGGGAATCTCATAAGTCCATCTCCAATGGATTCTTTCTAAGATCGTTAAAAACTATTATTAAGTATCTATATAAATTTTATTTTACATTTCAATATCAGAAAACGCATGAATTAAAACCTGCAGGTATAATATTGACCAAATTAAACACACGCCCCTTTCCGGAAAAGGATTAAAAAACAAATAGATGAATACATGTACGTTCCTAGAAAGTGCAGTAAAAATTAAAAACACATCATAATTTAATGCAGTGTTAAGCTTCTCAATGATTAAGACAATCGATCTATTTTAAATAGAGGAAGGGGGGTGGTTGTTACTTGAAAATATTTTGACATTCATTCATTCATGATTTATTTTCCCCCATAAAAGGGGTTGGTTTCATAATTCCCCTTTCTAGTGAGTCATTGGCCTATCAAACCTTCGAACTGGTATTCAACTGTAAAAGCGTATAAACAAAATTAAGAAATGCTAAAAGTGAAATTAAATTAATAGTTTGTTCGACTACATGTACCTCTACAATAAAGGGGAGGGGGCTATAATTATGCTCTGTAAATCAATGGACTAGGGAATATACCAGATTGACCGGTTGACATCTTAATATACCGGCTCGCGAGTCATAGGAACAACCTGAGATCAATACGAACAGGTTCATTTTTGTGAAGTTTTCTTTATTCACCAACATGAATATTTAATTAAAAACCCAATGAGGACCTTTTTTTCATTTTATACACCGCAAATGTACCAGATTGATTGATTGAATGTTTGACGCCGAATCGGCAATATTTCAGCCACATATCGGCGACATATGTTTCAGAAATGTATTTCAAAAATCATTTACATGTCATGATTAATAAATTGCAGGGTAGTGAATATGTACATAAAAATTATAAGAAAGAGATTAGCATTGAAACGACTTATCTTCAAAATATCTATTGATAATGTTGTTCATTAAAGTTGTTTTGCAAAGAATCAAAATAAAATGAATCATCTTGGTACAAATCGCACATTAATCGCGGTGTCCTGACAGTTGTTCACATTTTCTTTAATTTGTCCGAACAAATAACTAATTCGTCCGAACGAATTTCTAATTCGTCCGTACAAATAACTAATCTGTCCGAACGAATCTCTCATTTGTCCGAACGACTATCTAATTCGTCCGAACAAATAACTAATTCGTCCGAACGAATTTCTAATTTGTCCGAACGAATTTCTAATTTGTCCGAACAAATATCTAATTTGTCCGAACAAATTTCTAATTCGTCCGAACGAATTTCTAATTTGTCCGAACGAATATCTAATTCGTCCGAACAAATAACTAATTCGTCCGAACAAATAACTTATTTGTCCGAACAAATTTCTAATTCGTCCGAACGAATTTCAAATTTGTCCGGACGAATATCTAATTCGTCCGAACAAATAACTAATTCGTCCGAACGAATTTCTAATTTGTCCGAACGAATATCTAATTCGTCCGAACGAATATCTAATTCGTCCGAACGAATTTCTAATTTGTCCGAACGAATATCTAATTCGTCCGAACGAATTTCTAATTTGTCCGAACAAATAAAAATATTTTTTTACCTGGCCCTCCAGCGGCGCCGTACCTTAATTTCCTTGAATGATGATTAAAAATTCCCTATTAAAGAGGCACGATCCTATCCTTCACAGATAAATAATTACATTCATTAAATTAACTTGTATGTCGTTTAAAACTTATGCCATGTTTATTGCCTATTAATCAATTTTTAAAATAAGGCAGATTTAAATACTAAGTATTAGAAATTTAATATGTAGTTGCATCTATGCTAAAAAAAAAAAGCAGGATATAAATATCCAGATTCTGTATGACTTATTCAACTCTTTATCATGAATAATTACACTGTAATCAGTTTATAAACAAGGTAAACCTTTAACATTGTTACTGTCCGATAGCTTATCCGGGTATGTTAGTTTTGCTAAAAAAAATCTTCTTTCTAAAAAGGTTTTGCTCACAGACTCATTTAATATACAGGCTTAGTGTCTGTGTTCTTCCACAGTCCAAGTGGTTCATAAACAATAAATAAAAAGATTATACCTAGGATAGACTATAAGCGCACAAAAGCAGAAAAAGTGCTCTGAAACCTCGATTACCCATTAGAATAAGAAAATTTACACTGCCCCTAAGCTCAAATAAAAAAAAAAAACGTTACCAATGATTCCTGTTCGAGCAGTGTTACTGGAACAACCTGAGTTCGTGGTTCCCTGAGTGGAGACTTTTAGAAGAAGGTACGAATAATATGAAACGCTTTTTTAATATCAATTGAACTATCGATCGAAATGAGTCTATTATTGACTTTGTGGGATAAAACATAAAGCCATACACTTATTTTACAAGACTTGATTAGTACCAGTATATGTATTAAGCGTGCAGTTTGTTTTATATTGAAGATGGAAACTGTTTTTGGTCATATATTCAGAATACCAAAATGAATTCCTGAAATATTAAATACATGTAATATGTTTTATATGGAAAGAAGAACAGTTTTGCCCTCGATGAATATTTGGAAATGTTAAAGTAAAACAATGAGTCAAACTAATGTGCTTCTTTTAAGAAATCTGTAGCATATAGAGAAAGACTTATTATGAGAAAGAAAATTATGATCAAAGATATGACAATTAAACTGCACTGTAGAGGAAGAAAAGACTGTACAACGTAAGTGCCGGAAAACCAAAGGTTGTGTCTACCATTTCGGTGTTTTCGTGTACTAGTATGTCAAAGTCACGCCACTTTTATTTTTAGTTCAAACTTGTAAACAACATTCAACTGGAGCATGCAAATGTGAGAAATATGTTCTAACAACTTTCTTAAAAGATTACTATAACATCAAAATGTTTGGTCTACTTATATTCATTCCTGAGTACATGTACTTGAGACTATGGTAACTTATTCGACTTTTCTGCGCACGCGTAGCCGTACAATAGGGAGGAAGAAGCTTAAGCAATATTTTTGTTATGGGGCATACTAAAATTTTTATCTTTCTCCATATGAAATGATTTTTTAGGTTCTGAAATTTGTAATTTTCTGAAACCCAACTTTTAGGTATTGAACAAAATTTACTCGTGTCATGCTAAAATTCTACGTTTGTCGATTTTCCTCTTTGTGTGTCACAGTGTCTCTTTAAACACGCGATAGCAATTAAATTAGCTTGCTCGGGCTATCAAGCCGAAGAGAGCATAATTTTTCACTCTAAAGAGTACCCTCATATGATTAATTTTGTGACACATCTTGATAAAATTTCATGCATCCGTGATCGGTCTCCTATCATACCAGACAGATGTCGATAATGTTTTAAAAGATCTCATGGAAAACAGTGTTCTAGTTTACATCCCCCTCAGGAAACTTTATTGTCAGAAGCTCAGCACTGATAGAAATCCATTCACTAACTGTAAGTAGATAATAAAATTCAATTGCTATAGGCGATCTTGTTAATGTGTTAAAATAAATATTTTAAATGATAAATTAATAAAAGAGAGATGTTAAAGTAGAAAGTACAATGTAAAATAGCAACTGAATAAGTTTTAGATGCAAATTTTAAATTTACAACAACAAAAAAATTATTTTAACATGTCTATACCCTAACAAAGAATACTATAGTAACTATAGTTTACTATAGTACCAAAGAAAATAACTTTGGAACTTTGATTTAATATAGTGCAAACTTTGGATCTTTTATTTACTATAGTAAATACCTTGGAACTATGATTTACTATAGTGAAAACTTTGATTTACTAAAGCTAACTATTGTATTTTTTGTTAAAATAGGCTTTCAGGGTAAATGCAGTATTAAACAGTCTTTTTTTCAGGTGACCTGTTGCCATCTGTTGTCGTGCGTTGTGTGCTTACATTTGAACATTTTTCAGCTTCTTTACTGAAACCACTCAACCAATTTTGGCATATACACGTAGCATATATAGAAGTGAAGGGTAACAAAAATTGTGAATAAAGTCATATTTTAGAGATGCAACCTCTTAGAATTTATCCTTTAAATTTCTAGTTTTTAATTGAACCAGAAGTCTCTGTCTAGACTGTAGCTACTGGTTTGTACATGTACTTATAATAAAGGAGGAGAAAAGTAGCAGTTGGGACTTAAAACTTGACTAAAGCTAAAAATAGTATAATGATCCTTAATTAAGTCTTTTTGTGGCAAAATTTCAATAAGACTACAACTGTAGGAGTAGCTTTTAATAAAATTTTACAGAATTTTCAATTTAAATTACTATGGCAACATCAATCATCACAATCAAAAACACCAAACTGATTTTATGTATCTCAGTGAAGTACTACTTGCATGCTACATATATTATAATCAGACTCAAACTGTATTTGGAGTAGCATTTTGAAAGTACCGTTTTATAAGTCGGTTGTATTAAGCTTATGTTAGAAAAATTGACCTTCTAAAATACCAATCTGTTTATACCTCGCCCATACGTCGGACATAGAGTTTTGGACCAAAGTTTAACTCCACCTTATAGGCGAGTATATACGGTATTTCACAGAAATTTTTATTTTTTGTAACCAAGGCAACACCGTTCATCGAAATCAAAAACCGATACTGTAAACCAACGCATGCTAGAAATTTGCGCGAAGTTCGCGAGAGCCTCATCATCGTGAATATTTCTCGCCGCGAAGCAGTCCTTAAAGTCTCTGTGTCTACAAAAAACAGATTTAAAAAAAAGGCTTGATTGCGAAAATTAATCGTCGCGAACTAGTTTTACTCCAGTTAATCGCGAATTAAAGTCATCACAAATAAAATTTGGTTTACAGTATATAGAATTATGTATCTTAGTGTAGTCTACTTGTGTGCCAAGTTATATTGAAATCAGACCAAAACTGTAGGAGGAGTAGCACTTTAAAAGTATTTCACAGAAATTTATATTTTTAATTAACCACGGCAACACCGTTCATCAAATTCAAAAACCGATAAAGAGAATTATGTATCTTAGTGTTGTCTACTGGTGTGCCAAGTTATATGGAAATCAGACCAAAACTGTAGGAGGAGGAGTATTTCGAAAAATTGTTTACAGATGGACGGACGACGTACGCATTACTGTCGCAGAAGCTCTTGGTCTCTGACCAGTAGAGCTAGAAAAAAAAATTACTAAGAAAACTTTGACAAATTCTTACTTAAAGCTCCAAAATGATACTGACTTATGAAACTGATGTATAGTTTCACTACTTTGTATATAAATTGGAAGGGAAAATACTACAAATGCATGGTTAGTTTTCCTTTAACTGAAGGATGTGGAGATAACGAACAATATTCAATCTCAAAGTCCATAAAACAATACAAAACAGGAGCACAGCAAACACGGACCTCCGAAACATCAGAGGTGGGATCAGGTGCCATGGAGGAGTGAGCATCCCCTGCTGACCGGTCACACCCGCCGTGTGCTCCTTCTCATGATCAGGAAATACTGTAGAATCATCAATGTTCGTGGGGGACCAATGTTCGTGGAATTCGTGGGTCACCCTTATCCATGAATTTACATCCCCTAACAAAAAAATACTATAGTTAACTATAGTTAACTATAGTGTACTATAGTTAACTATAGTGATAACTTTGACACTTTGAAAACTTTGATTTACTATAGTGAAAACTTTGACACTTTGAAAAACTTTGACGAAAACTTTGACACTTTGAAAAACTTTGGCGAAAACTTTAACACTTTGAAAAACTTTGGCGAAAACTTTGACACTTTGAAAAACTTTGGCGAAAACTTTGACACTTTGAAAAACTTTGGCGAAAACTTTGACACTTTGAAAAACTTTGGCGAAAACTTTGACACTTTGAAAAACTTTGACGAAAACTTTGACACTTTGAAAAACTTTGGCGAAAACTTTGACACTTTGAAAAACTTTGGCGAAAACTTTGACACTTTGAAAAACTTTGGCGAAAACTTTGACACTTTGAAAAACTTTGGCGAAAACTTTGACACTTTGAAAAACTTTGGCGAAAACTTTGACACTTTGAAAAACTTTGACGAAAACTTTGACACTTTGAAAAACTTTGACAAAAACTTTGACACTTTGAAAAACTTTGGCAAAACTTTGACACTTTGAAAAACTTTGGCGAAAACTTTGACACTTTGAAAAACTTTGGCGAAAACTTTGACACTTTGAAAAACTTTGGCAAAAACTTTGACACTTTGAAAAACTTTGACAAAAACTTTGATACTTTGAAAAACTTTGGCGAAAACTTTGACACTTTGAAAAACTATGGCGAAAACTTTGACACTTTGAAAAACTTTGATGAAAACTTTGATACTTTGAAAAACTTTGGCGAAAACTTTGACACTTTGAAAAACTTTATCGAAAACTTTGATACTTCAAAAAACTTAATCAAAATTTTTGATACTTCGAAAAACTTTATCGAAATTTTGGATACTTCGAAAAACTTAATCGAAAACTTGGATACTTCGAAAAACTTTATCGAAAACTTGGATGCTTTAAAATTTTGAAAAAAGTTTATTGAAAACTTTGACACTTTAAAAAACTTGATTAAAAACTTTTATTCTTCGAGAAACTTTATCGAAAACTTTGACACTTTGAAAAACATTATCGAAGTCTCTGATACTTTGTAAAACTTAATCGAAAACTTGGATACTTTGAAAAACTTTATCAAAAAATTTAACACTTTGAAAAACTTTGTTGAAAACTTGGATACTTTAACACTTCTAAAAACTTTATCGAAAACTTTGACACTTTGAAAAACTTTATCGAAAACTTGAAAAACTTTATCGAAAACTTTGAAAATTATAAAAACTTTATCGAAAATTTGGATACTTTAACACATAGAAAAACTTTGACACTTTAAAAAATTTTCTCAAAAACTTTGAAAATTTAAAAAACTTTATCGAAAACTTGGGATGCTTTGAAAAACTTTATCGAAAAGTTTGATACTTTGAAAAACTTTATCGAAAATTCTGATACTTTGAAAAACTTTGGCGAAAAACTTTGACACTTTGAAAAACTTTGGTGAAAACTTTGACACTTTGAAAAACTTTGACAAAAACTTTGACACTTTGAAAAACTTTGGCGAAAACTTTGACACTTTGAAAAACTTTGACGAAAACTTTGACACTTTGATTTACTATAGTTAACTATAGTAAACTATAGTTAACTATAGTTAACTATAGTATTTTTTTGTTAGGGATCCCCACGAACGTTTGTTTTGTTAACATGTAGATTCATTGAGCCATCATATTTACGAGTAACCCACGAAATTACGTCCCCACGAACAGATCAAATTTTGCTTATCAACACTGACCCCTACGAATTAAAATGATTCCACAGTAACGGAAAAATTCGTCGTCAATGTAGTGTATAAATAATGGACTAACAATTGGTATGAAAAACGTCAGTCAGCATTTGACTCAATGATAAATTGTATATGCTGACAAGGTCATTGTATCGACCACAGAACTTACAAAATGATTACTTTAACTCAAATTTCCTGTTTTTCTTGTTTTGAAAAGATCCACCATGGCCTCAAGCTTTCCTTTCTTACATATTCTCCTTAAGGAATCCAAACTAGACTTGTTAAGCCTAAATTTGTGCATAAGGAGTTCGTTAAACTAAATTCCTCTCAACAGTAGCTGTGGGGCAAGGAATTAAGCATCCTAATTCAAGTAATTGCATCATCTTTGGGTAGATTAAATTCAGGACCCATCTCTTCTAGCCTGTCTAAGAGTGTTTGGCAATGTCGGTTGCAGTCCTTGGTCCCAGAGGCTGATGTCTGAAACTAATAACAGGGTATTGGTATTTTACTAATTTAAGGTAAACTAAAAGTCACAACATCCTAAATCAGTAATTTAAACTTTTTAAAATAAATCATGCAAAATTTCCAACTTTTGTTCCTAGTAAATTAATAAAATTATTTATACTTACAAATCCTTTTTTCTAGGATGAATCCGGCACATGCTAACTTTTAAATCAAGACAAGTTACAACTAGCAATTATTGTGTTTAGAGCTATTTCAAAGAATGAATATTTCTTGTAGATTGATTGTCATATATTTTGTTGAAAAGAATTACATTGATTTCAATTCTTCTCATAGTCTGGCAGTTCTCCAATTGCAGCAGGGAGATTCCTTGGGTCGAAGACCCCAAAAGACCGCAGTGCCGGTGAAAAGACGAATGCCTCTTCAATTTTCCACGAAGAGACCTGAAGAATGGAAGGCCTCTGAGTAACAAAAAATCTCAAGCGTCTAACAGGGACATTCCGGTGATCATCATGTCTGATTTTTCGCTGCAGAGCGAAAAGTATGTTTTCTAATGAGAATTAGATAGGTATGAAAGTAAATATTATTTTCATATATGCTTCATTTTTTAAATTTTTTGTGGGATAAAAAAAAAAGATCTTTCTATTTACCATATCAAAATTCTTCAAATCATGATTGGATATATTATTCATTTCTGGAAAAGTAAACAACGCTTCATACTTTAAACTATTTTCCATTTGAATCTAATGCCATTTTCGTTGATAAAAATCAATGTTTTGAATTTGAAAACAAAATGGTGAAATGGAGCAGAGGGATACATGTATTTCACCTTAATATCTGAAATGTTAGTGATATTTATTTAAGAATCACTGTCTAGTTAGTGTATTATGCTAGGGCATCAACAATAGTGTGAAACATGGGATAATTTGCATAACGGGCGAAAGAAAATTGTAGATTTAGACTTTAAAAATGCAGACATAGATTTAAATTACACGTGGATTCCCATCCCAATTTCAATAGTCCTCGCCCACTGACTTCAAACACAACGGCAGCCGCACGAAATTTTCATGTATATTTGGCCTCCTTAGCGTCAGACTCATAGACAGATGCGCACGAGATTTGCATGCATATTAGGTCTCCTTAGCTCCTGACCTTTTGACCTGCCTAATTTACATTTCGGTAAAATTATCAAGAAATTAACTCCACTAACTTTTAAAGAGTTATCACAGAGAGAAAAATTAGAAATGGAAATATTACCTGATACATCCCCACAAATGGTATTTGTGCCATTATATGCAAGGAATCTGACATTAGAGGAACACCTATGGCTTGAACAAAATGTTCTGATCGCTTATGTCAGAGAATAGCTGTCCGTTTTCTCAACATATATAATACCAAGGTAATGATCTACATGTAGGATAGTACACTGTATTCTGAAACTTCCATCTCCCAAACAATGCAAACTGCTGTCTTCTTGCTTCACCTTTAATTTCATCTGCTAATAATATGAATTTATTTTTCTCCTACTCTTAGAGAATCAATTAACGTCTGTTCAAGGTAATAACTGATTGTTTCCATAATATCATTAACCGAAGAGGATGACAAGTAGGTTCATTCTTTAGTGCTGACTGTAAGTGAGTACTCAGGTCCTCAACACCAATGCTAGCCATAAACTGCACAAATTCTGCATAGTTTTCCGAAAGGGCCCCGCCGCCCGTCGTTTTCTAAACGGAAAATTCGCACACATGATAAGTTTCTTAAGTACTTCATGATTCAGTTTTTGTCTATCCATTTCCTGAGATTGTAACAATTCGAAAACAGCCACCTCTTTTCCTGACGTTTTTTAATATTTGGGCATCTCCCAAACCATGTCCGCGTGTGAAAACACTTTGTTTCCCAAAATGCTTACACAATTTACATATATAACCCCGTTTTGGATAGCTATACGCAGGCCATTTATATATAATTTGCATTTTAATTCATACTTTTCCGTAGAAAACGTTCTCATGTCCGAATCATCTTTTTTCTTGCCACTGCCATACTCCTCGGAACTTTCGATTTCATCGAACTCGTCATCACCACGATCTTTTAAACTTTCTTCTGATGAATCCGCTTTGTCTATAATTTGAGGAGAATCCACAAGCTTTTTATGTTTTTAAAACATCGTGTCAATTTTTTTGAAGGCTTTAGCATCCTCTTTACTAAGTTTTTGCGAGCGCTAGCAACTACGTTAGTCCAAATTCCTTGAATACGCCTGCTCGGCTCCACGGTCGTGCATTCTGGGAAAACTGTGAAAACTACTATAGATAGACCATACGATAACAATTTCGTTGTATCATTAAATAACTATGTTTATTTATTGTGTAGCTTACAGTTTAAAGATAACTACATGATTGTAATACTTCAAATTTCCCTTTTTTCTGACGGAAAAGCCCGAGTCATATCTAATTGTTCTAGACAAAGACAATGGAGGGGTTTTTTTTAACGTCTAAGCATAACCAAAGATAGACTCTAATTTCTGATTGGCCAATGCAGTCAATCTTAAAATTCCAGAAACAAGAATTCACACTAAAAATAACAAATAAATCCATTATTTATTAAAAAAGAAAGTTCTGATGTGTATGGCTAGCTTTTAACCTAACAGTTCTTGACAAAAGATGACCCAAAGGACCAAGCTACTTCACTTCTTCACATCGGAACTTTTTGGATTTCTTTATACAACATACACTTTGATTTATTTTCTATATTCCTTTTAACTCCCCTGTATGTTCTGTGCTATATTGTCAAGAAATTCTATTCTTAAACCAGCTCAAACAATGCCTCAATTGGCATCTTCACCATATTATAAAAAGTCTCCCCCCCTCTCCAGTAAAGGTCGTAAATGTTCCAGTGCGCCAAAACTCCAATAGGTCAACACAAAAACTTCGCCCCCTCCCCTCCCCCTTCGTTTCTTTACCTATGTGTCTATAAAATACAATTCACAAAACAATTATAACTTTATCACACTCCAGCCTCGATAAACATTAAAGAATTCAGCAAAATAAATCACTTGATCACGGGCCTTCCTTTCTGTGTTTAAAAATTGCTACGGCGCTAGCTCACCTATCTGTTTAAAAAAGATAAACTTGTTTAACATAATACCCTTCTCGGTGCGACATCACACCTCCTAACCTCATTAGCATAAATCGGAAGAATTCGGAGATAAACGTAATAAAATATGAACAAAATCCGTAAACGTCCGAACAGCTTTCCTCGCGAGAATTCAGCGAGACCAACATGCTAGAGGTGAAAATCGAGAGAGAAATTCAACATGAAAAAAGAGGTAAAACTTTATGTTATCTCGATTTATAAGATTTGTAAATTGCAAAAAGTTGAAAAACAAACGTTTCTTTACCTGAAAAGTGAAATTAGATTTGCAGTTTCTTATTATGTCAAGTGCTATTGCACTTTAAAGTGTCAAAACAGCACCTCTCGATTTTGTAAACATGTTTCCACGTGGAAGGGAGTAGTTTATGTCGGTCAAGATTAACCCACATACATTGATTTAGTAAACAAAAACACTCGTAAGTAGAATTTGATTTATTTTTTCGATTGCCTGTAG
>NW_026930441.1:0-41632 GCF_032062105.1 Saccostrea cuccullata | reverse complement strand
GTTTCCTTTAATTATTTGTTTTCATTGAACATCGTTTAAGGTCTATTATGTTTTAATAAATTAGATAATTTTGTCGATTCTATAAGAAGCCGTAAATTCTCGAGGAAAGAGACTGCACGTCCGATTGTTGATATGGATGCGTTTGATTACTTGCCAATTAATGCAAATGGTTGAAGGCAAAGGCTTTAAAAAACTGATGTCCATCGTGCACCAAACTACAACATACCGTCTCGTAATTCTATGAAATCTAGGATCGAAAAGTGTACGAAGATCGTAAATCCCCTCTGTTATAGGGGAACTTAATCAAGTTGATACTGTACATGTAGTTCTGACGACTGATCACTTCGACGCCAGACGAGCAAAGAGCAGATTATTTTTTTTGAAACAAAAGCACTGTGAACCATTTAATTATGATTTTATTTCTCGTATTTATCTGATAAATAAATTGAATTTAAAAAAATAAGTTTCGTCGGGCACAAAATGGTCATAGTTGTTACAACAGAAACACTTTACGGGTAAACCATAGTTTGATTTCTACAAGAGTTTACAATGTTTTACAGTTATCAATTAACTTGTTCATATTTTTGTTTTACACTTTTACCGAGTACCCGGGTACTCGATTGGAAAAACGTCCGAGTAACCGAGTATTAAAAATTGATCGATTTGACATCCCTAATATATATATATATATATATATATATATATATATATATATATATATATATATATAACTATATATATATATATATAAGATAATTATGAAAGAAATAAGTAATTCTGATTTAAATTTTATTAAAAATAAAACTGCATTTCTTACAAATTCAAAACTATTTTATAACAACTGATTTTCGGTATACTAAAACGTTGATGAAAAGGTAAGTTCGTTTGCTCAAAAATCTTGTGCGCCTTGTAGAAACATTCTAGTTTAAGACGATTTGTCTATAATGAAGGATATGGATATAACAAACATTATTCAATAACAAAGTCCATAAAACAATACAATTTAGGAGCAAAGCAAACACGGATTTCTAAAACATCAGAGAGGGGTTCAGGTGCCATGGAGGAGTGAGCATCCCCTGCCGACCGGTCACACCCGCCTTGTGCTCCTTATCATGATCGGGAAATAACGGGAAAATCCGTCGTCAATTCAGTGTTAAAATAATGGACTAACAATTAGTATGGAAAACGTCAGTGAGCATTCTCAATGATAAATTGTATTTGCTGACAAGGTCATTGTATCGACCAAAGAACTTATGAAATGATGACTTTAAACGAGACTGCTGATATTCTTGTTTCATCAACTTCTTTGTCAGTAATTTACCTCGTCCTAGAAAATGTTCATACGTAGAGCATGCTCTTGCGTATTGAATAAACGGAGATGTATACACTCCGTATGCAGGTGATGAAGGTATATAGCTGCATAAGTAAGGGACGTTGACGATATAAAAGTTAAAGTCATCACGTTTCTCATAGAACTTGGTTGTTAGATTACATGTACCATTAACGTCTTTTGCAATATCCAAGTATGACACAGATGTGTCAGACTATGTGGAATCTTTTATTTCAAGCTCACCAGGAAATATCGTATCGACGTAGGAATGGAAATTATCATTGTTAATTGACAATACGTCGTTGATAAATCTAACTGTTGAGTTGAAGGCCACAGCAAGTGTTTTCTTCTTTTAACGTATAAGATTTTGCACAAATTCTGCTTCCTATGAATACAAAAAATAGGTCTGCTAATAACAGGGCGCAATTGGTACAAATGGGAATTCCGATAGATTGTTGGAAGACTTGTCTCCAAAAACCACACTACGTATTGTCAATTAGAACATTAAGCATCTTTTTGATGTCAACTTCAGAGTAATTTTGTGTGCAATCTGAATGTGTTTTAACAAAATAATTTTGCAAATGACCAGTGACAAGATAAGTTAATTAAGGTCTTCCGTTTCCAACGGAAGACCTTCTACTGATTCTGATGGTAAAGATTATTATTCTTTTTTTTTTTTCTACTTCCTAGACCGCAACTTTGAGGCTTCATATCTCACTCATTTCTCAACGGATTTCGCTCAAATTTTCAGAGGTTATAGACGTTTATAAATTCTACCAGAATGCTGACTAAAATTTCAAAAAGTCACTTCCGGTTTTGAGTTATTTCCCTTTAAACGAAAATTTATAGGCTTTCGTTTCCGGATAAAGGCTCAGAGACCACAAAAGCTGAAGCAGAATTTTTACTGATTTTAGGTAACAGAAGGATTGAAGTTGTGCACATCAGTTTTTGTTTGTCGATTTCTGTATTAACAATGGCGCTATATATGGGTCAAAAATTAGAACGCCTAAAAGAGCGAAAATTTACACATATTTTCCTTTTTATCTTGAAAACTAAAAATATTTTGTTAAGACATAATGAACAAAAGTTGTGCATAATTGCAAGGGCTTTCATATAATAATATTCGAAAGGGGCTGGCCCCTATAATTAGGGATCAAGGGACCTTGAAAGTTTTTGCCTTATAACTCAAAAACGGTAAATATTTTGAAATGACTATCGATTATAAAGTTGTGCTTTAACATCTTACTGATCTCATGAAATCGTTATTGTGTTCGAGTCTTGTTTTAAATGAGCTAGTGCATGATCTATATATGCACAGGTAATCCTTTTCACTCAGCACGTAAACGAGAGCTTCTCATGCTAGTAACCAAAGCAAGCTTACTATAAATAATAAACATGGCCACATTGGATGCTAATATTCTTCAGAATAAAGTTCTCGAAGTGTTTGTGCTTTTTTCCTTACAAATTATCATGTTTATTCACTGACAACTTTCCCTTTTATTTCATTTTTTTTTTAAAAAATCGTATAAACCAAGTCTACTAAAAAAGGGAAGAAAATATCATCTTTTCTTCTTATCACATAAAAGCAAACAATATAGTGAGAAAATAAAACATAACTAAAAAGCACATATATTATTCACAGCCATTAAGTGCACGGCTTTAACATTCACCTTGTTTGTTTACAATTATATAACGCGCCTCCCTCGATAGCGACGGGGCAAAGTCGGTCACCAGGAATCAATCGGCGTGTGATCCAGCGACCCACAGTCATACACAAAAAAAAAAACCCACCACAGAATGGTTAAATTAATTCTTGATAAAATTGTTCCTTCTTATACTATCTCTGTCCCATGAAAATATTATTTTGTTCGAGTCTTACGTATTGTAGGAAAGAAAGCTAGATCCGTATTCACCTTAAACGAGGCTCCGTTCTCATTTTGATATTGAAGAACTCTTTATGCGTATAATTGAAATAAACTTGCCGTAAGTAATAAATATTTTACCACGCTGTATCATATCTCTTTTTTTGAATTAGGTTTTAAACGTGTTCTTTGTTTCCCGTTCAGAGCATTCGATGGTATCTTTTTCCTTTTATTAATAAAGATCTTTCCAAGAGAAAGAGTTATAGAAAAAAAGTACTAGTATCTTTTATTCGTTTAAATATGAACATAAACAATAAAAACGGGTTTCATAAAAAAAAACTTTTAAGAGTCAAATAAAACACAATTATTTACTGCGCGATTCTCATATTCACCTGGAACCAAGATTCTTTTTTTAAAGTGTGTTTACCATTACGTAATCTATCTTTCGATTACACGCTGCCGATAAATTCTAAAGCGACACACCGCGGTGAACCATTGGCCACGCAGTCATAGGCAAATAATTGGTATATACAAACCATTCTACAACAGTAAGAAAATATTATTTTCTCTAAGTAAATTAAATCTTTCAAAAATATCTTAAAATGTTTTAGGTTTGACTTTAGTACAAAACGCTGGGGCATTTATTTTACATGTACATAAATCAGTCTTCAATTCTTAAATATTCGTTAGATCCATGTGTAATTTGACGATTCATAGCGCAATGACTGGCGATCTGCAGTTACTTTACTTCAACCAATATTTATTAAAATGCACAAGCTTTGCTCTTTTCACACACAAATAAATCCGTTTTCAACACAAGTTTTCCGAAACACATTTTTTATCACAGATATTAACCATGGCTATACCAATTTTAAACTTTGAAAGAGAATCTTCCGAATCGTAAGGATAGAATTATACTCAATGAAATGGACTAAACATCGATAAGTAACACCGGCACGTGTAAACTTCATAAGTGACTTCTGTGCTGCACACTGTCTATTAATTTATATTACAGGTTTTATAGTAAAGTTCAAGAAATAATGATTTTAAAGCAATGAACTTAATTTGTTTTATAATTTATTCAAAACCCGTATAAATGATAAGTATAGTGTGCTAACATTGTAATTTTGTTACGTGATTAAATATCATTAGCAGGTTATACAATGTACATTCAAGTAGTAATAAACCCGCATATGTCCAGAATCGAAAATTTAAGAACTTATATACCGGGGTAACAATGTTATCTGAATATTACAGACTTATCATGTAATTAAACGCTTTTACAACCTAAATTAAACTGTTAAAATCATAACCGGCACCAAAGTCAAACCATTTGTATCGTTTACCGTATATAACTCAGTATTTTCTTTAAAATGATGAGCTTATATCTAGCGCAAATTACTTTCCTTGGTTTAAAAAAATACGCGTACGATAGAAAACGAGTGGGAGGCATTTTATTCAAGTACATTCAGGTTTTTACCAGCGAGTCCCTGTATCAAGTATTGTCTAATTTTTATTCTATTAAACATAATCTCCCTTTCTTATTTAAATTTAATTTATTTGATGATTTTATTCAACTTTAAGCACAATATCATTATGTAGTACTAAAACGAAGTCCGTGCACGGATGCTATTGTACATCGGGAATTTTCTTTAATCCTTTATCCATGCATTCCTCCTTCAAGGAAAATAATTATGAATTAATTGATTGAATAACGTGTATAAAACCACGTGGTTTCGGTTTGTCAACGTGTTTTAGATCATGATCAGCAAATCAAAACTCCTCGGGTCTTCCTGTCTAATAGGGCCATTTCACCAAAAATTCTTCCCGGAAGACTGAGTTGCGATCTAAGAGCGTGGCTTGATCGCTGAAGATCGCACAAAGTCGAAGGTTGACCGCGAAGTGGTCACGCCTCGGTCTCCTGTGGTCGCTCTAAGTCGAAGAATGGTCTTCCTGAAAAATAGATCGCAGCTCAGTTTTTTGACATGTCAAAAAACTGAGCCTCGACTTAAAAGTCGCAAAGAGAGCGTCGAAACAGCGAATACAGTCGAGGAAAAGACGTATTGATTGAGGGGCAATTGAGGCTAGAGCGGGGATGAGCGAGGCTAAGTCTTCTTGAGCGAAAACTGATCGAGCACACGGTCGTGCTGCTCGATCAATTCTCAACACTCGCTCGATCCATGCGATGTAGCCTAGATCTGCTGCGATCAAGAATCGCTTCGTGCGACCCGCACCCGATTTTCCTTAGACCAGTGCGCTCACTGTTTGCGAAATGGACACGATTTGATTATGATCAGAGGATTGAGGTGCGATCTATGTGCGTTTAAGGTTCAACCACTAAAGATCATTTCTCGCTTAAGTTGCGAATTACCTTCGCCTAATCCGATTAAGCCACGCCTACTGAAAACTGTGCAGATAGGGCGCAAGCTCATGCGATGATCATTACACGATTAGCTTTTGAACACGTCTGAGTTAATCATGTCGAGGGCGGGAAAAACCAAGGCTGCAGCTGGCCCCAGGAAAAGAAAAGTTGCCCCACCAAGGGACCCATCCCCTCAGGATTCTCCCACCGCTATTGAGGCTGAAGTCGAGGAGATCCCAGGTGAAATGACGGAGGATAACCATGAGGAGACTACTAATGCAACGAAAAAACAGAGGCTACATGTTAGGCTTTCTGAAGACCAGGAAGATCAGCTAGTCGGCCTTATACAGGAGAACGTTCATCTGTATGATAAGTCCAACAGACAGTGGCTCAATAAAGATCTCAGGCGACAGACATGGCAGGAGATAGCTACGAAAATGGATCTGTCGGCTGATATTGTAAGCAACTGGTTCCACTCCATGAGAACCAGGTTTGGACGCCTCAAGAAGACCAAATCTGGGCAAGGAGCTCCAAAAGTCACGGATAGAGATAGGTGAATTTAAAAATATGTTGTTTTATATAAGATTTTTCTTATTAAAATTTCCGTAATACATCCGTGTACCATTGTGATATCATCTTACGCCATATTTTATGATTTGTGACACCGCTTATGTTTTGTTTAAAAAATAAATCTTTAGCTATGAAAATTAAATTTGGAAATTTGCTAAGGGTTTGTCTTAATTTGTAATTGTAATTCCAAATATTTATATACCATTATATCGACATGTGTACTCTTTTAAAGTATTTTACAGATAATGTGAAACGTTTGTCAGATTAAAATTTATCATCTTATGTCATGAAATAATTACCATGCACAGTTGCGGATGTAGAGGCCTCCTACCTTTTCGCCCAAAAAAATTACCAAATTATAATAGTAGTATTCCCGATTTGGCATCCAAAATTGTTGTGCCCCCCCCCCCCCCCCTAGAAATTTCTGGATCCGCTACTGATGCATAATAACAAATAAAACAATTCAAAACAACCCTCAAAAATGCATATAAAGGATATGATTATGATACTAAACTACATTTGTATTATTTATATATGTTTCCCTTTTTTGTTTCAGATGGATTCTCAGAGTTTTTGACTTTCTGTGCCCACATATAGTCGAGGTGTCCCGCCGCAATGCTGTTTCTATGAAGGAGAAGATTGCAGCCAGTAGACCTGTGGACACCGAGGCAACCAGTAGACCAGATGGTGAAACCGGCAGTCAGGCATCTGTCGAGGAACCTCTTGACCTTGATAATGAAGTTGATGAATTCCCTGGTCCCTTGCCTAACCTGAACGACCCAGTTCCTGGGACTTCGACCCAACCTACATGTACAGCCAGACCGCACAGGAAGAAGGTCACAGCTAACATGTCTCAAGATGATCTGCTCTCGAGGATCCACGACCAATCGATCAGGACCACTGACCTCCTCCAGCAATCCAACGAGATTATGAGGACCTTGCGGCCATCGGGTGTCAACGAGCGGATCTCTTTTGGGCAATGGTTTACTAATGTTCTAGTTCAGCTGCCCGAGGCGGTTTACGACAGTCTGGTCAGCGATGTCTTTGTCCGTTCTGCAAAGGTTGAATCTCGACGTCTTCAGCAACAACAACAGCCTCAAATCCAGCAGCAGCAACAGTCTCGGGTTCAGCAGCAACAACAACCTCAGGTCCGGCAGCAACAGTGTCAGCAATCAGATTGTGGTTGGCAGCCTCTCCCCAACCAATGGAACCCAAACCCAACTCCAGGAGTATCTGTATGGAATTCCATGAATGCAGAGTATATACAGCAGAACTACCCTGGTTACAGGTCCTCCAGCTGCCCACCAGAGTCATCATCGCCAGTATTTCACACTCTGCAGACTCCTTCTGCTAGCCGGGATCCTAGTTTATCAGACAGTTTTCTGAGTTCATTGGGAATAACTCGGCCAGGACCATCTGCAACAGGAACTGATGACAACCCTGAAAAAGACTCCTCAGCCTAATTTGCAATATTGTCAATATTGACATTTGCTATGAATTATTGATGTTTAGTTGGATGCAACAGTTCTAGTTTTCGTCGACTATGTGTCAGGGAGCATAGCAATTACATGTAGTACACGATGATAAAATGGCTGTTATCGTTTGTACCTTATAGTAATTGTAATTTGTTGAGTAACTAAGCAGCCTAATTTCGCTATATTATCAGTTGCCATGCATTATGAATATTTGCATCTTGATATTCTTTCCTGTTTTGTCTGTATCTGAGGACATTTTTAATGACTGCTGACGTTTGTAACACAGATATTGTATTGTTAAACGCCTCTTTAAAGTTTAATTTTACTATAAACCAATTTGCCATGGATAAGTACAATCACGCAATATTTTTTCGGAAGCTACGGTTGCGTTTTTTCTTTCTATATTTTTCTTTCTTTCCCCCCATTTTTTCGGATAGTTTTGGTGGGTTTTTGTTGTTGGTTTCAATGTTTTTTTTTCAATATTTTTTCTTTCTTTCCCCCCAGTTTTTTCTGTAAGTTTTGGTGAGTTTTTTGTTGTTGGCTACTGTGTTTGTTTGGGGGGAGGGGGGTGGTGCTGTATTTTGTTCTGTTTTTAGTTTGGTTTTATTGTTCTTTCATTTTTTTTTTTATTTCTGAATTTCATTTTATTCTATTTTATTTTATTGGTCGTTTCCTTTTGATTTGTTTGTATTTTAATCTCTAATCATACATTAAATATATGAAATCATTTACACATTGTTGTTTATTACACATAATTATGAAAAGTTTAAAAGTTAGAGATATATCATATTAGCAACGACACTCAGAAAACTCTGTGTTTTGCGGTCACCATTTTCTCTTGCCATGGAACAGAACCAACAGGACTGTTGAAGTAGTTCTTTATGTAGTCCCGTACTTTCTTCCCCTCGGCGTTGTCCCTATTACGGCCCAAGTGGTAGGCCAAGTCTTGCAGATCTCCCGAGTTTCTCCATTCTCCAGGAATAATATTGTGTTCTAAATCTTCCATGTCCATATCTGCATTCTGGAGTGCTGGGTACCTCATTCTCATTATGTTATGCAGGCAAACACAAGCTTCCACAATTAATCTGCAGTTGTCTGGATTCTGTTGTAGAGTTGTCAGCAAACACCTGAAACGTGAGGACAGGATTCCAAACGCATTCTCAACCACGCGCCTTCCTCTGGAAATTCTGTAGTTACAGATGGTTTCTTCCTTGGTTAAACCTCTCCTAGTGTATGGCTTCATAAGGTAGGGTTTTAAGGCAAAAGCATCATCACCCAGGATAAAGAATGGTACATCAACGTCATCATTGGTCATAGGTTCAGCTGCTGGCAGATGAACTGAACCATCAACAATGCATTCGTGCAGCTCACTGGCGTTGAATATCTGTGCATCAGATTGATGTCCCAAACCACCAACATCGATCCACAGGAATTTGGCATTCGCATCCACCAGAGCCAGAAGGACGATGGAGCAAAACTTCTTGTAATTATAGTACAGAGATCCAGAACTTGCTGGTTTTCTGATGGCCACGTGCTTACCATCTAGAGCCCCAATTGCATGTGGTACATTCCATCTTCTCTCGAATTCATCAGCAATGGCCTTCCATTCAGCAGCTGAGGTTGGACAGGGTATAACTTCATTCTTGTACTCATCCACAATAGCTTTACACACAAGTGGAATGAATGTAGCTATCGTATGGCGCGATACTCTGAAGTCATAAGAAAGGCTTGGGTAATCTATACCAGTTGCAAGGTGTCTTAAGGTGGCGGTCAACTTTACCCCTGTTTCTATGGCTCTTCTATAGTTAGTGTCCATCTTTTCAATCCTGGGGCCAACCCTGGTCAACAGTTCGTCGAACATCTCCGGTGGCATACGCAGATAGTTCCGATAGGAAGCTTCATCTCCAAGCCTCAGTTCTTTCATGAGGGAGGTATACTGGCCATAATGATCTCTTTGACGTTCTCGTAACCACGGAACAACCCAATATTTCTTTTTAGTATATTTTTTTCTTCTCATCTTCAACATCGTCAGCATGATCATAGAGTCTTGCTGTAGTTTCAGGGCATGATGTTGCAATAGCATTGCATGATGTAAAGCGATAGGATCCATGCTCCTTTCAGGTTGGTCAAAACTGATGATCGCCCACTGATCGCTGGGTCTTTTTATACGATAGCAGTAGGTCGCACGTAAATCTGAACGACCAGGGCAAATTTGGCGTAACTCGGACGAGAAGTAGTTGAGAAAAGAACTAGAATTGAGCGTATAGATCGAGGCTAGAACGTTTGTATCGTATCTAAATCGTATTGATCGAGTGTTTATTGCAACTCGTACGAGCCGAAATCGGCCAGAGTCGAGTACTGGTCGGCAGAGGTCGCACACTTTCGAAGATATGTCGTCGAGAGGTCGATGCTACATGGTAGACTGATCGAACACAACGATCCTTGATCGTGTTAAGATCGGATGGAAAGGCGCAGGTAGAGCGTGCAAAGAGCGTCAATAGAGCGTGTAGGACGCACCAAGAACGTTTACAACGAAAGTTATACGAGATAACATCGAACGTAGAGCGCAGAGAGAAAATAAATGTCTAGGTCGCACGGATTTTTCACGCGACTACGTAAAAACAGAGGTGCGACCATGGTCGCGCGTGGTTGCATGCGATTTTTCCAGATCGTACTTGGTGAAATGGCCCTATAACAGAATAATAACCTCGAATGTATTACGTATACATCATGACATCCCCATGCTCCTCACCCCCTTTACCCAAACTTTGAAATAAATGAGGAAAGATATTTTATTTGTGGACTTTTGAGTTTAATTTTATTGAAAGTAAAGCTATTGCCCTAAAATACGTATTATGGAAAGGACTTTCAATTCCGTCTATCTTTCATAAATAGAAACTCCATGTTGTTTGAATATTAATATCCGTTGATGTTTTAAAATACCTCAATGTTGTTTTTCTGACCTGTGACAAAATGGTGCGAGATAATGCAAATTTCAAACATCTTCATCGGCCAATGACAGAAAAGTTGTAAAATTCCTGTCAGGGTTATGAACTTCTAATCACTAAAAGGTGTTTGTCTTGACACAGAGCCAACGTTATTCTGTTAAGATCAAGGTCACTGACAGAAGAAATATTTTCTTTACTACGCTATGAATTAGTAAATGAAAATCATTGGAGGCTCTTACTTGGAACATACATTACTTATGATTGGAGGTTTTGCCATGACCCTGATCAAATGTCTTTCTGGCAAATCAAAGTCACTGACAAAGAAAAAATGTTTAAGCATAACTTTATAATTAAAATTTACTGGAGGCTCATGCTGGGAAGAAAGATTGTTGACATAAGAAAGTGCAGTGACCTTGACCCAAGGTCTGTACTTCCTGTCCACAGCTCCAACAGAAGACCTACTCGTTGCTTTGCAACGAGCTCGGCTCTAGTTATTTTCTAGTTTGGTATTTGCGACCGTTAATGCTGATTTAACTGTCGCAAAAAGAGTTTTTGTTGAAATTAGTTTCACAGTTAGGTATAACATAATTTTACAAGGTCACAAGTGATGTCAAATTCATTCATTATTAGCATGAATATGAAATTGAATTATGATAAGGAAAGGGTTAGAGGTTATTATTGTTTTGGATTAGGTTTAGAGTAAGATGTTGGGTGAGGGTGAAAGTTGTTAATATGTTTTAACAATTATGATTTGATATCGGTACGATATTGTCGATATCAATGATATATATTAACCAGAAAGTAAATATGCACAAGCGTTGCATGAAGAAACACAGAACTTATTGTCATGGGATAAATCATGTTAAAAATAAAGACTTTGTATTAGTGTGAAGGTTAGTAAAGTAATATATTTAAACAATCATGTTTTGATATTGATATGATATCGTCGATATCGATGGCAGGTACAATGTTCGTAAAAGTAAAGTAATTAAACATAAATACACATACAAAGTAACAGGGACGGTATTTACAAAGGACTTATTCGATATCGATTCGATATCAAACATGATTCGATATCGAAGCGACATAGTCGATATCAACGATATCGACACTACAGGGAAAGTTTAATAAAAGATAGTTTTCAATTACATGTAACACCTGTTAAAAAACAATACTAGTTTTATAGATGGAAACCTTAATTCTTTGAACAACCATAATTCGATATCGGCACGATAAAGTGAATATTGACGGTAAGGAAGACTTCTTAAAACAGAAAGTATTGTAATAAATACTCAAGGATAGAGAAATTTTATACATGTAGTTAACTATAAAAAAGTAATGTGTCGATATCCTAACTACATCGTGTCTTGGAGTTGAGCTAACAGACGCGAACGAACCTTATATCATATCTAAAGCTGGCCAATATAATGTTATTTGAAATGGGATTACGTGCCGATGGGTCGTAAGCTTTCATTTTCAACTGCACAAACCCATTATAGTCTCTCTCTCTCTCTCTCTCTCTGATTTTATTAGGCAAACGAATAATCTATGGCCAGAACTAACATAAAAAAATAGCTTATATACAATGGTTGAGAATTGTTAGTCAAAATCGGACCAAATTTAGGTTTCCCAAATATTTGCTGACTTGATTATAATGGACGTATAATTTATACGTTTGATTTTAAAAAGGTCTTTAGAAAGCATGTAAGTGTCATTTTATTTGATTATAGCCTAGAACTGGCGATTTTTTTTACGGTTACCAAATCGATAAGACATGTAGACACTGTTGTTTTCATTGTAAATACATGATATTAGCAGTATAAATTAGCAACACGTCATTGATAAACCGAAGAGAATTCTTTACAGCAATTAATCTATAAAAAGTCAATTAACTACATATAATTTGTCTCCTGTTAACTTGGACTCATCTATTACTAACGAAATTTACAACAGTAATTAAGACCTGCTGAAACATTATTTCAATGACTGCAAAAATCTTCAGTTCACAATTGAGAGACAGGGAAATGAACGGTCTTTTTGTCAATTGTCTTAACCATTAATGTGTGCATATCAATTGAATGCCCTTTTCTCTCTCTCCCTCCAAAAATACAAAATTACATATTTTTGATTTTTAGTTAGGATCCTCTTTGTAAGGTTTTTTTAAGTAACACAATGAGTCAAAATAATATGCTTCTTTTAAGATATCTGTAGCATACAGAGAACGATTTATAAAAATTATGAGTATATAGCGATGATATGACAATTAAACTGCGCATGCACTGTAAAGCAGGAAAAGACTGCACAATACATGTATAAGTTCTGGAAAAACAAAGGTTATATTTCGTGTATGCTAAGGTCACGCCGCTTTTTTTTCACTTTAGCTCAAACAGATAAACAGGAGCATGCAAAGGTGAGAAATATGTTCTAACAACTTTTTAAAAAGATTGCATCAAAATTTTGGGTTTCCTTGCATAATTCCAGGATACTTGAGACCATGGTAACTCAAAATCTGCATTATCAAACATGCTGATTCGTGATATACGCTAGAATAACGACTAATGGATTTAAATGATATGTAATTATATGACACTACTGCATGAAATCTAAATGATTTGATATTGAATTGCTGTATGGCATGTCAAACGTTGCAATATTCGATAATCTTGTGATGTATATTCAAAATCTTGTGATGTATGTTCGAAATCTTGTGATGTATATTCAAAATCTTGTGATGTATATTCAAAATCTTGTGATGTATGTTCGAAATCTTGTGATGTATATTCAAAATCTTGTGATGTATATTCAAAATCTTGTGATGTATGTTCGAAATCTTGTGATGTATATTCAAAATCTTGTGATGTATGTTCAAAATCTTGTGATGTATATTCAATATCTTGTGATGTATATTCTTAAACTTGTGATGTATATTCTATAATCTTGTGATGTATGTTCGAAATCTTGTGATGTATATTCGAAATCTTGTGATGTATGTTTGATAATCTTGTGATGTATATTCGAAATCTTGTGATGTATGTTCGATATCTTGTGATGTATATTCGAAATCTTGTGATATATATTCTATAATCTTGTGATGTATGTTCGAAATCTTGTGATGTATATTCGAAATCTTGTGATGTATATTCTATAATCTTGTGATGTATATTCAATATCTTGTGATGTATGTTCAAAATCTTGTGATGTATATTCAATATCTTGTGATGTATATTCGAAATCTTGTGATGTATATTCTATAATCTTGTGATGTATGTTCGAAATCTTGTGATGTATATTCGAAATCTTGTGATGTATGTTTGATAATCTTGTGATGTATATTCGAAATCTTGTGATGCATGTTCGATAATCTTGTGATGTATATTCGAAATCTTGTGATGTGTGTTCTACAATTCAGTGATGCGTGCAATAAAATTGCATGACGCAACAGAAAAGTAAGGACAATTTTCATTGGTTAGAAATAACGAAAGTAGCTGAAGCGTCGGGAAAACCATGCAGGTGAGAAAAAACACATCAGTTTGTTTATTGCAGCACTAATTACGAGATGCACGAGTGTTGTTCCTGGTGACATGATGGAGATATTTCGGCCTGCTAGGGAAAAAACTCAGTAAACGTAGATGTATTGACAAAATTTGTAGGTACTTGTAACGATATGTCACGATGCTGCATTGTCAGATACAGTATTTATACATGCATGCTAAAAAGTTAAATCTCGTAGTAATCAATATAGCAGAAGAATAATGAAGAGTACATACTACAAAAACTGTGCAATTTGTAGCAAGATTAATTTTTGTTTAACAGCTGTTTTTATGACATTTTATTTCGTATTATTACTACCAAATACTGTTACCGTTTGTTAATGTTTAATCCGAGATTCCTCTGACTCTAACCCCCGCTTTTATATTGTGACTTGTGCGCACAAGTCACAATATAAAAGCGGGGGTTAGAGTCAGAGGAATCTCGGATTAGTTAATGTTATGCACATGGTTATCTTGTACTTGCAAGTAAATGTAACATTTGAAAAAAAAAAATAATGAAAAAATAAGTCATTTAGGCTATTTGATAATAACATGCTAAATGAACATGTTTTGCTTTTTAATTCTCCTTCACTCAGTCTTTGTATAATGTATATTTTTAGATGAGCTGATCGCCAACCAGGAGATCAGAATGATCGCATCTGCTCCTGCCACTTTAAGGATGGTAAGAAGGAGGGGGACCCTGCATATTTTGCATGGAATGAAGGAAAGGCCATGGATTTCTCTGATCCTGAATGTACAAAAAGGTGAAATTATTTTTCAAAATATGACCGACATCTTGTTTTTGGATGGTGGGTGGGTGGAGTTTAATTGAGAATATTTTACTAAAAATCTTTAAAAGGGTACATGTATAAACAGAGTAGCTTACAACTGAATAAAAAAATAATTCAAGTTTAATTATTTTACAAAGGAGGAAAAAACTCAAAAGTGAGGAGTCCCTGTCATCTTCACAGATGGACCAGTTGCAGATTCCACAAGCACCAAAATGTCAATATCAAGAAAAAGTAAAGCTCATTTAAAACACCAATAATGACAAATGACCAACACTGAAACATTTTCAATAATTTTTAATAATATATAAAGTTCTTTTAACTGTACATGATTTACAATATATTTTCAGTTGATATCAGAGCACAACTACTCAGCATCCTGCACATTTAACTGTACTCAAGAAATGCAGCGCCTCTCAACAGAAATACAACTGGAAAAGGAATTGCTTGCCCTAAAAATAGAGTCTAGTAAAAGGAAGCCAATATCAATCCACGATATTAAATACAACGAAGAGAAGGTACATTTAAAGGAATTCCAATTGTGATTTCCTATTTCCTAACAATTTCAGTTACTGTAATAAAAACTTGTTGCCATTGAGGGATGAACATCTTAGATTGACTGTTATTTTAACATATTTTGTTATTATTTGGGAGTTTAGGTCTCTGATCAGCAGGGGCATTTTCTCTATATAAGAAGAAAATGGAGACTCCCTACCCAACCGATGTATTTTGTCGGACAGTTTTCTGTACATTGCAGGTAAAAATTTTATTTATTAACTTTCCAGCCTCTTATTGTAAAGTACAATTTGGGTTCAGTTTTTGCTTTTCTTTAATTTTTAAAAAAGATTATTTAAATTCTCCTTTTCTTAGAATAAAATTCAAAAAGTAGCTTCTGATTGTAATGTATAAGACTACAGACACTGCAGACACGGGCCATTGAGGGATGAACATCTTAGATTGACTGTTATGTTAACATATTTTGTTATTATTTGGGAGTTTAGGTCTCTGATCAGCAGGGGCATTTTCTCTATATAAGAAGAAAATGGAGACTCCCTACCCAACCGATGTATTTTGTCGGACAGTTTTCTGTACATTGCAGGTAAAAATTTTATTTATTAACTTTCCAGCCTCTTATTGTAAAGTACATTTTGGGTTCAGTTTTTGCTTTTCTTTAATTTTTAAAAAAAATTATTTAAATTCTCCTTTTCTTAGAATAAAATTCAAAAAGTAGCTTCTGATTGTAATGTATAAGACTACAGACATTGAACTTTGATTTGTTATCAAAAGGATTGATTTAAACTTGTCTAAATTAATTGTAAACAAAAATAAAAGGGGGCACCTGCTATTTCTTTAAGTGTTTTTCACTGGGGGGTGGGGAAACTTTTTTGTACATACTTAAGCAATAGGAGGGATTAGATAAGAATCAATTAGTATATCAGAGTCTTAAAAAATATACTTTGCATAAGCATAAAAAAATTCTATATCAGTCTTTTTAAAACCTTTGAATTTTGCTTAATTAACTATGATTTATCCAATTTTGGAGCTTTTTACCTAATTCTGGGTAGAATCCACCCTTATGAAATTATTGACTCAATTTTGACTTAATATCACTTTATTAACATTAAAACACAAAAACAATTCATTGTACAAATATTTCATTTATTACAGTCACCAATATAGCCAAATATCATCACCGGCCCAGACTTCATTCACTCCTCTGAACTGTGCTGGTAGCAGTAAGGTGTCATCATTTGAGATGGTCACAGTATCCAATACACTGAAGTCACAGGACTCAAATTTCATACATGTTCACAGGTAGGTGTATAGTCTTTGAAATTACCACAATTGACTAATTCTGGGACAGGTAAGTATGTAAGTATAGGAATGAGAGCACCAAATCCCCGGATGCACACATGGCTTTGTTTGTTATGGAACATTAAACCGAATACTGAATGGGTAGGCGTTACGCCATTGGCTGAAATCAGGTATTTAATTGTTTTCATTTTAAAGTAAAATTAATGACCTTTGAAATAAATGATGGGATGAGGGAATATTACAGAAACTATAGAAATGCCAGGGAAGATTTTAGGAGTGGGGGTTAATTTTTTATGCCGCGTGTTATTTACTGCGAATCTCTATAAGTTGAAAATAACTGCAATTTTGACCTATAAACGCCATGGGACCATATATTTTTTTCAGTATTTTTTGTTAGGGCTTAGAACAAAGTTTGAAATGATGCTAAAGATTTTTCTGAAATTGTCATAGTAAAGTACTGAGAGGGCCTAAGGTTTGTATGGAGTTCTATGGGAAAATAATTAGTGGTCTTTTCCCTATACAAGATGCTGTCTGATGGCGTAGTGTAGAATGTAGCGTAGAATGTTTTCCAAGTCGGCTTAAATGCAAAGGTTTGTTTTAAAATTTATCATAATGACTTGCAAAAATTTAATGCAGTTAAATTTATTGTATTCTTGAAAGATTGACTGTAACACAATTTTTTTTACACAATTACAAATAATCAAATTAATTTTTTTCCAACTTTTTTTCAGGGTCTCTGCCAAAATCTTTTGAGGATTTTTCCTCTGCTAGAGCATCCATGGATGCAAATGAAACAACCCAGGACATCCCAACACATATGGATAATCAGGCCATGGCCTACAGTATGTACAAAAGTTGCCATACTTTTAAAGCAGTAACTTGCGTGCCTCCAAATGGTGCACTTACATTTTGCTCCATGCTGTACCCAGGTTCTACTTCTGATGTAGCTATTGTACGTCACAGCCAAGTTTTACGAAAGTTCAAAGCTGGAGACCTTATTTTGGTGGTCAAAGGTTTCACCATTCATGACCAGTTGCCCCAGGGTGTCTGCTTAATTATAAAAGCTCTTTTATCGACACGAGGCCAGTTTACCATACAAGAAGCAGCACTGTTACAAGATTGCTATAGCACTTATTCATGTGGAAAGAGCCAACGAGAGGATAAAGAATTACGAGATTCTCCGTCACATACCATCTACTTACAGACCAATCTCAACAAAAATATTTCAACTCTGTTCTTGTCTTGTAAACTTGCAAGCTCCACTTTTGAAAGAAATTACTTAAAGATACATGTACTTATTATAAAGAACTATATGCGGTATATTGCATATGTTTGCCCCCACAAAAGTCAGATTTTGAAAACTTCCTGAAATGTGCTGAATTCAATAAATTGTATGAGAAATATAAGTTAACAGAAAATATTATAGTTCCAGAGCAGTGTATTCACAATTTCTGTTTTTATGACGTCACAAACTAGTACGATTTTATATCCTTTTTCATGGACAAAATTTCAACAATTTAAGCTTTAGAATTTATAGAGCGCATGTGTGTTCAGGAACAATATTGACATATTTCATTGATATTATCATTCTACACATTATATCAAAATATTAATCCTGAACACACATGCGCTCGTTTTATTTAAAATATCGACGAAATATGTACATTTTTCTGCAAAATTCATAAAAAACTGAAATTTACGTCATATTTGTGACGTCATTACGTACATATGACGTCATTACTTATGAAATTATTCAGTACTTTGAAGTCAGCATATACTCCCCTGTTTAAGGACTTAATTAAATATTACTCCATCAAAGTTTGATTTTGGGGGGCAAATGTTGGTTAATACCGCATATAGTTCTTTGCATTGGCGTGTGACAGTATACACTAAACAGTGAAGATATTCATACCAAAGTGCAAGGGATAAGCAAATTTTGATTTGTTATCAATGTCAATGGTTATATTTGTTAACTTTGTAGTATGTTGTAATACATGTACTTCAGAAAATGAAAATCCCTTTTGTTTAGCATGGATTTATTACAAGAATGTTTGGCAATTCGATTCTTCATTTGACAATATAATTTGGAAGAGGGTTTACTTATAATTTTAAATCTCTAGTTTAAAGTATATTTACCTTTAAAGCACAACTCAACAAATTCATGTTTTCAACAATTTATCTATTAAGAAAGACAAAAATGTTACATTTTCACTTTGAGAATAACATCTTCAATTCATTAATAAAATGATTCTAAATTTTGATATTCTTTTTTTATGTAGTACATATTTTATTAATCATCATTGCTATTTAAAATAGTCTTATAAGCCAGAAGTTTTATGATGGATTCATTGGATTGTGACATATCATATCATACATTTATGAGACTTGGGAACATTCAACACATTTAACATGATTACCCATTTTCCATTGTTAGAAAATTCTAGAGGTACAAAACTAAGTGTCAAGAAGTTCAAACCAGAACTCAGTTTTCCATCAGTGCTGGAATGAAAATATTAATGTAGAAATCTATCAGCTTTGGAACATTTGCTGTCCATTCAATGTCTTTTACTATTCTAATCACAATGCAGTCTACTCTTGTCCACACAATTAAGTCGCAGAATGTTTTGTTACATATGCGTAGCTGGCCTTGAATTTGATGATAGTACGGGTGACTGGTTTTCAGGCACAGGATATCTTGTTTAAGATCTAAAAAAAAATCAAAAAACACTTAAGTTGTGTCATACCAGTACATATCCCCTCCTTTTTCAATATCTTCATACCATATTGAACAGCTGCACTTGTAAATTAATACATGTTTTGAAATCATTTACTCACCAAGATTTTTAATTTCAAAGTACTGGACAATATAGCTGCAATAATGTAGCCCTCTCCGATTTTTTTTAATCTGATGTTTTCTGGAGAGGGCTACAATTCCATAGCATCTCCGTAATGGTGCAAATATTTTTTTTTAATAGGAGCGACTGCAGGCAAAATAAATTATTTTTACATTCAACTTACTTCTAATAAGACGAAATTTTTATTCACTGTCAACAACAGACCCCGTTAAATGCGAAAAACTTGCAAAATAACTCTGCATGTTTCCTGGTAGTTTACTTCAGCAGCCATGACAGTTCACGCGTGACGTAATGAAACTTTCGCTTGAAATTTAGAACAACTGAATAAAGCAATTATCGGTGTTTATAAATGATTGTGCTGAATTTCATCACAAAAACATAGGTATATAAAACCATTTTAGGTGTTATTTTTATGCAAGCAGGGATATTTATGCTTAAAATAAGGGAATTCCAAAAAGATCCGCTCCTATAGAACCTAAATTCTCATTGGCTGTCCCAAAATACAATCTATCAAGGTCAGTAAACATGGCGGATAAATTCGAGTTGTGATGTTGACATACACGAAAAATAAGCGATATAGGGATCGTTCTGTATATTTTTGCATTGATTTACGTCTTGGATGACTACTTATTTGGAGTCAAGGTAAGAGATGTTAATAAAATAGCCATTTACTGATAATTTAAGCCGAAATCCGTGCGGGAGCGAATCACACCCGCAGCTGCACCATTATCCTTTGTAGCCCTCTCCCAGAAAAAATTTATTGCAGCTATGGACAATACAGATTTTTAATGTTATTTACCTATGAAAAATCCTTCAAATTTTGTGCAAAAGACGATGCTGTATATGGACACTACACAATATGATTTTGTAATGCACTGCACAAAGCCATCTGAAGTAACACTCCGAGCTTTTTCCATTAATCCTTGCAAACAAACCATAATACAATTGATTTTGTAATGCAAAAAGCAAATTTTCCTTCTACTTCAAAAAGCAAATTTTCTGGAATATGTTGGTAACTGAATATTTATGCCCCGCCATGGATATGGTCAGGGCATATAGTGTTCGTCATGTCAGTATTCCGTCCTTCTGTCACACTTTGTGTTTAGCTCATTTAAAGGCTAAATTTCAAAGAAACTACTCAAGATATTTTTGTCAAACTTCATATGCTGATAGATATTGATGAGAGCTATGCAACTGCATCACCATTTTCTTTGACTTTGACCTTTCCTTTGACCTTGACCTGACTTTTCTTAAATAGTGTTTAGCTCTGTTTTAAACATACCATTCAAGATGGTGTTATCAAACTTTACATGTTGATACAAACTTGCATAGATGATGCATCTAGAGATGAACACTATCGGACTTGCTTCGGATGCTGGATCTGACCTAAATTTTCCAGATGAGTGACCAAATTAAAGTTTTTGGAGCAGGTCCATTCTTAAGGAACTATAAGCCCTACTTAGACCAAACTTGCTTGGATGATGCATCTAAGGATGGACACTACCAGACTTGCTTCGGATGCTGGATCTGACCTACATTTTCCAGATGAGTGACCAGGTTGAAGTTTTTGGAGCAGATTTATTCCTAAGGAACTATAAGCCCTACTTAGACCAAACTTGCTTGGATGATGCATCTAAGGATGGACACTACCAGACTTGCTTCGGATGCTGGATCTGACCTACATTTTCCAGATGAGTGACCAGGTTGAAGTTTTTGGAGCAGATTTATTCCTAAGGAACTATCAGCCCTACTTAGACCAAACTTGCATGGATGATGCATCTAGGGATGGACACTACCAGACTTGCTTCGGATGCTGGATCTGACTCACATTTTCATTCCCAAGTAACTATAAGCCCTACCTAAACCAAACTTGCATGGATGATGCAGCTAGGGATGGACACTACCAGACTTGCTTCGGATGCTGGATCTGACCTATATTTTCATTCCCAAGTAACTATAAACCCTACCTGAACCAAACTTGCATGGATGATGCATCTAGGGATGGACACTACCAGACTTGCTTTGGATGCTGGACCTACATTTTTATTCCCAACTAACTATAAGCCCTGCCTGAACCAAACTGATCAAATTTTATACATGTACAAATTTCATGTTGCTTTACTAATATATCCTCGGCGGGGCATTCATGTCCTATGGACATATTTCTAGTTTTTTTTTTACAATTAGACTTCAGTAATTGATTTCTGTTTTTTTACCAGGATAAGTCCTGTTATTTGTTTTGACACATTGAATGTTAACATGTCAGAGGTTGAATGAATGTTATTTTGTGCTGTATACCTGACTGCTCTACAGCTGCATCAAAGTCCTTTTCATACTTTCTCAAAGCATCATCTTCATGAGTGATACCCCATGCAACAGCCTTGATGGACTCCAGATTGTAAGCCGACATCAGCTGTTTCTTCAGTGACAATGTCAATCTGGAGAAGAAAATATGATTTTTGGTTATTAATCTTATATTTCCTGCATCTTTATGTACAAATATCTAGTCATTACAGTCGAACCTCATTATCTCAAACTCAATGAGACCAAGAAAAATGTTGGAAATATCCGTGGATTCAAGAATAATACATAAAGAGTTATCAAGAATAAAATGTCCCAGTCTTTTATAAATGGTTTGGACTTCAAAATTACTTTGACATATCCATGAAATATGAGATAATGGGTTTGAGATAACAAAGTTTGACTGTAATTTTAAAAGTCTATTTCGCAAAAATTTAATCACACGTCTTACCGCCTTTGCTTAGAACTGAGAACTGCACCAAAGTTGGAAGCTGATATGCTATGTTTCCTTACAATCGACCACATTGGGTTGTTTCATTGCCAATGCAGCTCTTTTAATGGATTCAGGGATAATGCATGCTGTAACCATACCATAGGGGTATCAGAATGAACATACTCTGGTGATGTTAACAGGTCTTCAATGAGAGGTACAGGTGGACCAGGTTCACATGGCTCTGGTTCAAGAATCCAATTCAATGCTGAAAAATTTCATTACTTGTGTCATTCTCAAAAATATCATCCATAATATCCATATCACATATACCAAGTATTTATATAAGAGTCCATACATTTCATTTTAGTGAACACTGTCATGGGTTTTTGTAATGTATGCATTACATATCAAATTTACAACTCACTTGCATATATTTGTTCAGAATTGTTCCTGTATATAATTTTGCACGTGGCATTCTTAGTGTGAAAATGCCATGTAAAAATTGGTGCAAATGTACAATTAATATTTACTTAATTATTAACAAGGTTTCATAATGACAGAGTATTTAAATAATAGAAGAATGATCTGATAATTCGCAAGAATATGAAACAAAATATTTTTTTTAATGCAATTGAATAATTTATTTTTCCTTTCAAAAATGTATGCTCATGTACAAAAATGCTATCATATTTATAATATTGTCTTTCCAATTATTCAAAGGTTGTTATTAATATTTATTACATAGTATGTTCAAAAATTGGGCATTATACATAGCCAACTATATTATACTCCTCATCTTTGTACATTTGTTCACAATTAAAATTAACCATCGGTCAGTAACAAAATAACAGTTTCATAATACTCGTAATATAAAAATCGAATCAAACTTAAATAACAACAATAGTAACACCAAAATCATAACTTCCTTCTTATATTTTACCAATAAACCTTCCAAGGTGCAAAAAACACTGGTCACTTTCATCAGAGGGTCAGTTTAAGGCACTTCAAATATGAAGCAAATTTTTTAACAACTGATTTATTTATATTTAATGATTGATCATTTTTTTAAAAAAAAAAAAACAAGAGGCCCATGGGCCACATCGCTCACCTGAGCACTGTGGCTAGGAAAAAGTAAAAATTGGTTTTTTATTGAAAAGTTTAAATCCAAAAGTAGTCCCTTGACCAATCATGGCTTTGCTTTTCTTGAGAAGGTTATTTTTAAAGAATTTTCCTATATATTTCTATATAAAATTTGATCATCCTTTGTGGCCCCGTCCTACCCCCGAGGACATGATTTGAACAAACTTGAATCTACACTACCTAAGGATGCTTCCATATAAATATGATCAATCAGGGTTTTGCTGTTCTTGAGAAGAAGATTTTTAAAGATTTTTCCTTTATATTTCTATGTAAAACTTTGATCTTCCATTGTGGCCCCGCCCTACCCCGGGGGTTATGATTTGAACAAACTTGAATCGACACTACCTGAGGATGCTTCCATATAAATAGGATCAATTATGGCTTTGTCATTCTTGAGAAGAAGATTTTTAAAGAATTTTCCTATATATATTTTTATGTTAAACTTTGGTCAGCCATTGTGGCTCCGCCCTCCCCCCGGTGGTCATGATTTGAACAAATTTAAATCTACACTACCTGAGGATGTTTTTCCATAAGTTTCATTTTTCCTGGCACAGTGGTTCTTGAGAACAAGATTTTTAAAACATACCATCAAATTTACATTCATTCCCAATTATCTCCCCTTGAATGAGGGTGTGGCCCTTTATTTGAACAAACTTGAATCCCCTTCACTCAAGGATGCTTTGTGGCAAGTTTGGTTGAAATTGGTCCATGGGTTCTAGAGAAGAAGTCAAAAATATGAAAAGTTTACAGACAGACAGATGGACAGACAGACAGACAAACAGCTAGATAGACAAAATGTGATCAGAAAAGAGCTAGAAATGAAACATTCCTCACCACAAAAGCCAGAAGAATATAGGGACCACCACCAGTAACATGTTTCTGGGAAGAACCAAACCAAGCAGAGATAAATATCAATAGTCCTGAATCTTCGATGCAGGACCAAGTACGAGAATTGCTACAAACACTACTCCGGAGACTTACCTATTATCCTATGATGTAACATACTTTGTCCACTGCAGCTGGTTCCCTCATAAGCTGGTAGCGAAGACAGTTCAGGATGTCCTGTCAACTTTGTTCCTCAACTTCCTGTCTTGGACAGAAAAGCAATAAGTGGAAATCTTTAGTGTTGCCTAGTGACTTTGAATTAAAAAGAAAGTTGCAAGATTGTGAAGGGGGGGGGGGGGGGGGTACTGATGCTGTGCATTTTAATTAAATGTACGAAATCTGTATTTCACAGTTTAATGCATTCATGTATTTTGTGAATTGTCTTAGGATTCGTGTAATAATTGTTGCTATGTATTATTAAGCACTAAATCTATTCAACTGCATGTGTAAATGGGGAAAATGTGAATATGTAAATGATGTATAATTGCAATGTGTAAAATGTGACATTTTCTTATATGAGGGAGTCAGTGTTCATGTAATTTTTTTTTCATTAATTATTTTATTTATCTTGATAAAATTATTTCAATTAACAATATTGTTTTTCTTACCAGTCTGATGAACTCAACAAAGGTTACAGAGGTGAATGGTAGAAATATGGGTATTACAGGTGTCAAAACTCTTCGTTGAAGACCAGACTGCATGCCGCACTGTAAAATCACCATTTTTGATCTTTAAAAGGGGAGGCTACTCCTGAAATCAAAGAAATTGTCATAAAAATGAGTAACCTGATTTTCTTTAGGTCTCACACAAGGAAATAATTTCACTATATGTTACTATATAGCTTTAATTAAATAAATTAATTAACTAGACTCTCAGCAGATAATTCATGAATGAGAAAAAAGATTAATGCTTAGACAAAATTTGAGATCAGAAAAAATATACCCCTTATGCGGCTTTTAAGAAAGAAAATTGAGACTAAACATACCTATACCCCGAAATACACATGGGCAAACAGCCAACACACCATCGAGGAAGTTACATCGATCATGCGTACCTAAAAAAAAAGAGTTCCCTTTGATTCAGTGGCACAATTCTGCTGATATGATATTCCTAGTGCATGAGTCCAAAATTAAAACTGTAGACCTACGTAAAGTTCCTGAAAATGAAAAAAGAAAAGAAATATTATTGTCTCTATATACATCATACATAGAACTACATTTGTTCATTTTAATTAGCTATCTCCTTGCATAAGACCTTTAAGGGTAATTTTATGCTATTTACCATGTGCACTGATTGCCATAAAACTAAAGAAAAAATACCAGCCTTACAAAGTCACTTAACCATGACCTTTGACATACCTTACTAAGAATACCCTGGACAATTTGGTTTAACTTAAGACTTCTGAATTTTTAAATGCAGGTTTTGATAAATTAACCATTTAATATACTTATGAGCTGATCATAAAACTGTTCTTTAAAACTGTATGATAAAGAGTGTAAAAACTTTGAAACATGTTTGGAAAGTATTATCACACATGTGATATTATGGGATAAATTATCACCACAGAAAGATCAAAGAAAATCACTGCAGATATGCAACAATAATTCTCATCATTGTTTATTGTATGTCAAGTCTAGAATATGATATATCATTACAAATATTATGATTTTTAGCCGGGCACATTGCTCGTAGAGCCATGCTCAGCTATTGCGACGGTGAGCAACAGAAAATGCTGCTTCTTCACCGCCAAATTGAGTTTACGAGTAAAAGTATGGTACGTGCACCAGCCGCTGTTGAGAAAACAAAATCCATTCAACACCTTAAGAAATAGTAAATTGAATATTTTTATCATAATATTAAATTGTTTAATATTTTTTCCTGGCTCCTTTGACTAATATTTTACAAAGTATAATTCAACGGGTGCGAAAGGTTTTCACCAGGTATCCCTGTCTGCATCATACTCTATAAACAATATAATTAAAATTAGATGTTAGATCTGCTCGCATACTCGCCACACTAACATCTAACAAGTCATCCCATTGAGGGTCACGTAAGAGGTTAAATTCGGAACGCCTCAAGATTTATTCGCTTCAACAATATATGATGATTTTGCCAGCTGCGATTTGATTAATTGATAGAATTTGACCTCTGACGTGACCCTCAACGGGATGTTGTTAGATGTTAGTGTAGCGAGTATGCAAGCGGATCTAACATCTAATTTGAATTAGATTGATTCTATAAATAAAGGTTGTACTATCAGGCTAACACAAATGCAGGGAACATCATTAATGACTTAATGCAAATCTCCCCGCTGAGGACACATCAGTGCAGAGACGTTTGACCTTAATCTTGCTGATTGGTGTTTATTTACTTCTGTTTGTATATAAAGCCGGATTACCCCGACACAATACGTGATAAATATTTTTCGCTGTTAATTTCTAGCTATATTTTATTTTATTTTTAAAACTATTTAATATTATACATGCCATTGAGATATTTTTGTGTGTATTACATATTCTCTAAACGTCTGAACGTGATTTTAAACTGTCACCACAGTCCTTGTTCATTATCCTGTAAATGAGCCCGGCTCAATACATTTACTATAAAAATAATTGGACAAATTTGTGAATGACAATATTCAATGATGCATAGCAATTAATCTTTTCCAGACATTCCCCTTCTCCTAAAAATTTGTCGTGTTATTTATTTATTTATTGCAAAGTCGTCCCTGGACTAGGGCTACGGTCAATGCAGCTGCAATGGGCCATGCAATTTCGAACCCTGCGTGGCGAGAGTTTGTCCCGAGACACAGTTAGATTATTCTAACTATATATAGCACCAATATAGAATAAATCATACCGATTAATCAACATCACTATAATATGAGGACGTAAAAATAGGATAAAACATCCTTTAGCTGTTTAGTCCAGCAATAAGCCACTAAATTGTTTTTGATGTACCTTCAAACAAATCAAATTAATGTTCTTGATTCCCACTTTTCACGTTATGACTGACTTAGTGCTTCTTGATACCAAAACAATTTTTCTATTACCTATAATTTTGACTTTAGGTTGAATTCGTCAATTTCATGCTTGCGAAGTTGTGTCAATGTGTGCATTACGACCGCTCCGGCTACTTTCGTTATTTCTAACCAATGAAAATTGTCCTTACTTTTCTGTTGCGTCATGCAATTTTATTGCACGCATCACTGAATTGTAGAACACACATCACAAGATTTCGAATATACATCACAAGATTATCGAACATACATCACAAGATTTCGAATATACATCACAAGATTATCAAACATACATCACAAGATTTCGAATATACATCACAAGATTTCGAACATACATCACAAGATTATAGAATATACATCACAAGATTTCGAATATACATCACAAGATATTGAATATACATCACAAGATTTTGAACATACATCACAAGATATTGAATATACATCACAAGATTATAGAATATACATCACAAGATTTCGAATATACATCACAAGATTTCGAACATACATCACAAGATTATAGAATATACATCACAAGATTTCGAATATACATCACAAGATATCAAACATACATCACAAGATTTCGAATATACATCACAAGATTATCAAACATACATCACAAGATTTCGAATATACATCACAAGATTTCGAACATACATCACAAGATTATAGAATATACATCACAAGTTTAAGAATATACATCACAAGATATTGAATATACATCACAAGATTTTGAATATACATCACAAGATTTCGAACATACATCACAAGATTTTGAATATACATCACAAGATTTTGAATATACATCACAAGATTTCGAACATACATCACAAGATTTTGAATATACATCACAAGATTTTGAATATACATCACAAGATTATCAAATATTGCAACGTTTGACATGCCATAAATTTGAATACTAGTACTAGTATATGGCAAGCAAAGCGCCAATCTGCATCTGCCTCTATCCTAGTTTTTCAAAAGTAGAGTGTTGACCTCTCTTAAAACGAATGCAAACAGTTGTCAGTGAGATGTGCAGGATTATAGAGAATGGCTTAAATAAAGATGGTTTTGATTCAATCTTCAATCAATTCAATAACGTCTTTATATTTTCCTTTTAAAACAGGTCGGTAGTATGAGTGCCAAAGGTATACCCTACCCACCCCCACCCCCCGACACACACACCCTCTCTTGCATACACACGCACCCTCACACACGCACACACACACTTTTAAGTTCCTTAACATTTTGTTACAGTTTGGTAAAACTTTGGAAAATTGTTGCATTGAGATAAAGTATTAATGAGAAGTCCCCCCTTGAGATTGGACAGTTGAGTGGAGGGAGAGGGGGCTATCAAAATCACGGACCTGTCGAAGGCAAAATAATGGTTATTCAAAGAGCGTAATAACGCATTTTAGAAAGGCGTAATGTCGCCTTTTGGAAAGGCATAATAACTTTTCTTGGTATGAAAAAGCGAAATAATACCGCCTTTTGGAAAGGCGTAATTATATGACACCTGTTTAATAGAAAGGCGTAATAACCCCTTTAAATAGGCGTTATTTAGACTTTTTTCCGCTTTATCCCGAAAGGATTTTAAATTCTTATTTTCTGTCAATTGATCCTTATAGGCTTTCGTGTATTATTAAGAAGCCTAGAATTACATTGAATACAAGAATATTGATGATTAGTTGTCTGAAAAAGAAAATTAAACCATGATCAGATGATTATGTGTAATCAATAGCAAGCATATTTATAAGTAAAGTTGAATTCGATGGACTTCGTTGTGAGAAAGTGAGCGGTTAAACCTTAAATAATTTTGAACCCGAATTTCAGATATGTATTTTTTTTCCTTACCAAAAATTGTATTAAATTTGTTATTAATTATAGAGAGTTTGGTAACAAGTACATGGTTGAAATTCCTTAGGCTTTGGTCAGTGGAATTTCTCCATATGGTGAGATGACTTTAATGTTCATACAACTACAAGCCCTTGGGTTTCTTGTTAATATGTTTTTCATTCAATATTGGTGAATTCTCTTTAAAAGAATTACGAAGAAGTTTAATTCTTTTCTATTCTATACTCCGAAACGTAATTATAGTACATACCTGAAAAAAATTGTAATATTTGCTTTTATGACAAATTATTCTTTGAGGTGTTCGAAAATGAATAAGAAATCGTTAAGTACACGTAAAGGGGTGCTTAACAAGGAAACATGAGCAATCTCGTGATATATATGGGTAATGAAAATCCACATTGGGACTCAGCTTCGTCGTCCCAACTACGGATAAGACAGTTCAGGTAAGCTTGGATACGCCCAACACGTCTTGCAGGCTTAACCCCGCGTTATTTCCAAATCTGGGAGATTGGATGATGACTTGTGCATTATATCGAAAAGCTGCCTTTGATAGTAATAATATCTATAAACTTCCAGTTACATGTATTACCCGATGATGCCAGACAGTGGTTAGATACAATAATCCTTTACGTATAATTCAAATGTGGCTTATAGGCGTTTTCAACTCTTTGGGTCATTAAGTCAACTTTAGACAACTCTATTGCAAGTTTAATAATTTGTTCCAAATCCCGATTAATGATCCTAGACTTATGCATGTGTACTCTTCACTTCACGTGATGGCTGTCACAGGTTTCAACGAATTTCCTACGACATCCATATTTCAAGATACGTGAAAAAATGTATTCCGTTAATGCATTCCTTTAAATGAAAAAAAAAAAGACTTTCTTGTTTTACAAACATTCAGGATAACGTTTGATTATTTTAATTTTTTACGATTTCGTTCGTTCGAGTGGTGGTGTCCAGCAAACAAAGCCAGAGAGATTTTAATGATGTACTCGATCCACAATTAATAACTTTTCTACATGTTTTGATCGGGGAAAAAAGCATTTCTTTATGATGTTCAGGTTCGCAATTACCCGTATAGTGGGGTTTTTTTTAGCGGGGTGCTAATTTTAGCTCATTTTGGCGTTTTCATGTTAGCCCGCTAAAGTTTTAATCGCCAAATTATTTAGTACTTTTCTTAGTGTTTATCTGCAAAGTGCTGAAACTCTGACCGCTAAAAATAAATTATGCCAAAATTATTGGCATATCTCTGACCAGGCAAATCGCCAAATTTTACAACCGCAAAGAAAACCCGCTATCCAGGGGTATCTAGGTACGAAAGCTAAACAAATCAGTACTCGCCCGCGCAGCTCACTTTTTCTCACACCGCGGTCAATTAATTTCAGCTTTATTTATAAATGCATGTACTAAAGAGTATGGGGCAGTGATGATAGATAGTATCATCTGGTCATGGTTTAGAAAAATAACCAGAAAAGAAATCATCATTATTCTTTTTTAGAAATATATTTAATTTAATTTCAGGCTTATTAAAGAATCTCAGATGAAATCATTTCCGCATACAACGCAAATTCTTAAAACGTTGGTTCATATGACTTTTAATTGAATTCAGTGAAATTCTAAATGTCCAGAATGATTTGATATAAAAGTACCCTTATCTTAATCGAAAGTATGACAAATGCGATGACTTTAACTTTTCAATTGGAAACCTCCCTTATACTTATTACGCCATACAAATTTATGTTTGCTAAGCTCCTATTTTGTATTGTTTTATGGACTTTTGATCCGTATTTGCTTTGCTGTAATTTTATATCATCTATTGGACTTTTGAGCTTGAATACTTTTCGTTATTTTCATATATTTCGTTTCATTGTAATGTTATTAATTTCATTTGACGGGGATTAAAAATTTCAAAAACTGCTAGTATAGCTATCTGATAGTATCTGTCAAAATAAATATAAATAAGTCTGACAGAACCCTCGACCCATTTCTTTTTCTTTCCTACCCAGATGTATGAATTCATATTATTATTGAACTTTGTTTTCTCCTCTTTTTTTAATTTATGCATTTATTTAGTATAAGGGCTTTTTGAGGACTTCTGTTTTATTTTTGAACGCCAACTCTTTGCTTGTAATTTTTTAAAAATTGTTGTGTTATTTCGTTCATTATTTTGACATGTTACAGGGGAGATCATCATACAAGTTTAGTTTGTTATGTAAAAGAATGGGTCTCCTCTTTTATTGTATTTTGAAAAAATTCAATTGTATACTAGTATTGAATACTCATTCTCATTTTCAATAAATGACAATTCACACTAATCTTGTGTTGTGATATTTTATCCAGGAAGATAGCTGAAGGTTTATTTTGATCTCAATGATATTTCAAGAATCGGGTATTACATAAATTTACTTTTAGGATGATTGTCTTGGAAATTTGTTTAACGATCACGAAACATGGCCGTCAGAGCTACCGATTCTAAATGTTTGGAGTTTTAAAAAAATTAGAAATATCTCGAAACCCTTGCCAGAACAGTATTTCGCCGAAATCCAATTGAAATATACATACAATATTGTGGTATTTGATTTTTAACTCTTAATATCGCTTAAGGTAGGATTCTTCTCTAGTTTCTGACTAGATGAAATATTCTAAGTATATTTGCTTATATGTCTTATATATTTAGGCGTAAGAGATTTAAAAGACCATTTTTTTCTTTCCTCGTCACAATTGTACAACTTTAAATAGAAATGGTAGACTGCGTTTGAAAAGTAGCAGGGACTATATTTTTGGCGGAATGGTGGCGTATGAAAATATCTTCTTTTCTGCCTCTCAAAATTATTATAGAACATTGAATTTAGTTATAATTTTTACGCAATCAAAGACAAGACAACATTTTCAAATGGAAGTTAAATTAATAATAAGAGGCTAAATTTTCGAAATGTATCAAATAAACAAGATTTTTCACACATACTAGAACTGTGTTGGCTTTTAAATGCTTCCAATCTAAGTACAGATTTGAACCAAAAATCCGTAAAAAGTGTTATTTCTCTCTTATTAAACGATCAAAACTTCTAGTATTTGTATCATTTTTTACCTTTACATGACAACTTTACTGTATGTGAAAATGAGAAAAAGTTAAATATAGGAAGCATATAAAAAATAACTAATATATCCTTAAAATTTAAGAAAAGTAGAGGAAATTCGGATTAGCAAATATCCATTTCATTTGAATTATCTATGTCAATTTAATAATATCATCTTATATGCCCTATATGGTTGTATCTTTTTATGCAAAAAGAAAAACATTCAATATTTTGAATTACAAGTAGGGATCGCAAGATTGGAAACAGTAATTTTTTATTCTTAATGTTCAGGAAAAAAGTAATGACCTTGACCTGACCTTGCCTGTAATATTAAACGGTGAAATTTAATCTCACTGATACCATCACTTAGTAATATTGTCCTCTTGATTCTCTTACAATTTCATTAATTTTTAAATATAAGAAATGTGAGAAGAATCCTACCTTAAATATGCTTTTAACAATGTTAATTGTATTCAGTGTATTTCAATAAACAAAGTTGAAGTTAATATTTTTCACAACATTAGGATTTTTAAAAAAAATCATGCGATATAAGTCCAAATGTGTTTAAATAACTGTGAAATAAGGGCTATTATCTTATGAAGGAATAAGAAACATTTTTATACTTTTAATTATGTATAAAATGACTATATTAAGACAGTATGGTGTTTTGAAAAATGATTTTCAATGAACATACAAACTTAGGTTCCCATTTGTCGCATTTCCCGTAGTGCTAAGGATCAAATGGAAAACTTATATAATTATATGTATATACTGTACAGGGGATTAATTTCACGGGTTGTAATTTTCACGTTTTTCTCTCATCTGACACGATCGCGGTTTCTTGAATTCGCGGAATAGCTACATGTAAACGACATTCTTCAGCATTGTTTTTATTTCACGAACAACAGCATGAACAGGGTAGGTTTATATAAAATTGATAGATTTAATTAATAATTGATTAAAACAAGTGCAGTTATTAAAAGTCCTACACTCTAAACGTCAAATGACTTTCCTATATGCTATTACGATGAGTGCATGTGCACCCAAGATCTTCAATACAACGCGGCAAAAAACCACTGGACGGAAGTAAATGTGTTTATTAAGTTTGCCGAAATAATATCTTCCACATCTTCAGTAAGTTCGATATTTATTTGAATGATTTTTTAAAACCAAAATGTTGATAACAAGCTAATTCAGAGAATTCGTGTCCCCCGCTTAGGGAAAAAGTCGGCTCCCCCTGACTGAATTTGTAGAATTATTAAATGTATACATGTATACTGAAGGAAATAAAATACATGTATGTCAATATGCATATAAAGATTTGATTGCTTATTCTTTATTATGTGTATAGAAGATTTTTTCATATGGAATATTCATCACACTGTAATGATGATTTTATAACCTCATAAATTTTTCATTTCACATGCTGAATACTATCATTTAGTAAAAAAAAAGTATTTAAAAAAAAAAGAAAAGAAAAGAAAGAACGGTCCGACCGAGATTCGATCCCGGCACCTCTCACATTTGAAACGAGAGACATAACCACTAGACCACGGAGTCGCTTTAAAGGGAAGGAAGTATATGCAGAACTGAAGTCACATACATGTATATATTAATGTTTTCATGTTCGGTATTCTCAAAATTTTACACAATCCATGGTGTTTGATTTATTTAGCCTTTATTAAACAGTTTTAATAGATGTAATAAGAACATAAAGTCCGCCGAGAACCTGTTTTATACGCAATAACTCTCCTCATGCCCCAGCGCTAAAAATAACGACATGTAATTCTGTAAATACTAATAAAACAAACGGGGCGGGGCACTTTGAGAGGGGCGAGAGACGTCCTAGGGAGTTTTGGTATAAAATTACATTGCATCAGCTCAAAATCTTCTTGAAATATCGCCCGGAAATGATAGTGTTACACACAGACAGAATGTATAAATTTACGACCTTGAACTTTGACCTTTTGACCTCAAAATCAATAGGGGTCTTCTTTAGGCCACAGGGAGTTGTTATGTAAAATTTCATTGCAATAGCTCAAATGGTTCTAGAGATACCGTGTGGAAACGAAAGTGTTTTAACAGACAGAATTTGCTTATTTATGACCTTGACCTTTGACCTTTTGACCTCAAAATCAATAGGGGTCTTCTTTAGTCCATAGGGAGTTGCTATGCTAAATTTCATTGCAAAAGCTCAAAGGGTTCTCGAGATATCGTGTGGAAACGAAAGCGTTACAGACAGACAGAAAGACGGACGGACGGACGGACGGACGGACAAACCCAAATTAATATCCCCCACTTTTCAAGCGGGGGACAAAAACTAATATGCATGATAATGCAGGTAACAAATACACGTGGTAAAATTAGTTACGCACGGGTAATCAAAACTCATGGCCCATGTGTTTCGATTGATGAAACATGTAGCGTTGGCTATTACAACAGCTTTTGAACAAACACGAGTTATTATCTGCCGATTTGAATTAAAGTAAAGCGTGATAATTAAAATAATTGAATGACGAGTACTACTCGTAATTACTGAAACGACCATGTACTGCATGTACATGTATATCAACTTGTCGTAGTCAACCTATCGTAGTCTATTCTCAAAATTCCAAATAAAACATGGAGATTATTGAAAATTTATTCACTGTTTCTTGAATTCACGGATTTATTAACACCGTGAATATAGCGAATATTAACACCGCGAGTTATTTTCCCCCTATACAGTATATATTTTAGATCCACAAGTGATATAACCAAAGATACATTATACATTATACAAACGGGTTCAATAATTATTTACCATGTCTAAATTTTGTTAGAATATTGATTACTTTAAGTCGTGTGTATTTGTTTTCAAAGTGCGTTAATATGGTCGAAATTGACGCACTAGGATTTTTTTTTCAAAGTGCGTTAACTTGAGTACCAAGTTTAACGCACCGTGAAGACAATTTTTAAAATGCGCATTTTTCCAAAGTGAATTGTAGCAATGCTTTTTTACAAAGAAATATTTGAAATGTTATTTGAAAAATTTATATAAACTTTTCATTTATAATATTTTTGTAAAAATATCTAGATTTTTGTGCTACATTTTTCTTTATTAAAAAGTAGTGTATATGTTAATTTTCTTATTGATTATAGCATACATACAACATTAACATATCTTTTTCTTCTTTTATATCAACTTTTTCGTTAAGGATATGGCACTTTTATATCAATCCATTCCCAACATTCAAAGTTGCACTGAATTAATAGTTATATGAAACAAAGTCCTACGCATTTTGGGTTGTATACGGAAATGAGTTCATTTGAGCTTCATTAATAAGCCTGAGATTTTGTAACATAAGAATACTAATGATTTGTTTTTCTGGAAAAAAAACAATACGCCATGATCAGATGAGGAAAAGAAAAAAACCTTGCAGAGGCATGTCAGAAAGACATATACAAATACATCAACGACGTATTATCAATTAACAATAATTACTGCCAGTCATTTATTGACGAAATATATATGTATCCCAGTGAACTTGAAATAAGTGTTAAATACATTTATTGCACTTTATATTCACACTCATCATCAGAAAATAGAGTCTTTGTCCCAAATCGATTTGTTATGCAATTGCATGCCTAAGGTTATAAAATTTTCTAAAAGGAGACAAGTTATTGACGAATAGTTAATGAAACACTATATTAACAGTCAGGACAAACATTTCGCACGTTCAGCAAATATCACTGTATTATGAATACTAAATGACTTTTCGTTACTTATATCCATTTACATACTTAAATAATGTCTATGGATATTATGACAAAGAGCGAATGCAGGTGAGGGACCGGGGGTTCAATCTATTTATAGAAATCTTGACATTCTGTTTATCATCGTTTATAAAAAAAATTAAAGACTATTTTAAATTCTTATTTTAAATTAGAATTTTTGATGATGAAAATTTAAAGAATATTCGAGGATTGTTCGTGGACGTCTGTTATATCTTTTTTTGATTTGACGTCATATGTTATCCAAATTTGGTATAAGTATTTTAATAATGAATTCAAATGATTTGTATTGATTTATTTTAAAAATCACGATTTATTCAAAACAGATTTTTAAAAATTGCAAAAATCGGGTCGCGGAGCAGGTAAAAATTTAGTAAGTTATAAAAAATACACTAAATAATGTCTGTAGTCATATATATTCTCTGTAAAATGGACAAAAACGACACACAACCCAGAACTTTAAATTAAGAATTGTTACATCAATTCGCATTCCAATTTATGGCTTGATATTTTGCTTCGGTTAAAAGAAATCAACTTGAGAAGATAGGCAGTCCTCATTGAAAACGACAAAAACGATGATGTTTTCAAACGTCACGGAGCAGAATAAAACGATATTATTTTGTGTTTTACTCAGGAAAAATCCTGAATAAACATTTAAATGTTGGAGGAATGACAAAATATGTCACAAGCGAGTTTTACACATGTGGACATGTAGTACAGGCAGTATTTGAGTGACCGAGACTCTGTATCGGATGAGGATAATCTGTAAAAGCTGTAAAAATCTGAACAGCAACTTTGAAAAGATGGAACGTCAAGGAAAGACATATGCGCTTCACAGTTGCTTATCCCGTGAAAGCAGAGTTAAGTAATAAAAGAAATTAAAACCCTAACAAAGGAAATTATATATCGAAAACAATTGTTAAAGAATAATGTCAAGTATTAGAAAAAAAGGTTTTTTAAATGAGTGGGTTTGGATAATACTGTGTGAAATGTATATACATGTAGGGATAGTATTTTTGAGAAATTCTTGACGCTATGTTTTGACGTTACATTGTCGTTTAGTGTGCTCCCCGGGTACAAACATTGTTGATTTTAAAAGAAAGTAAATTGATTTCTGTTAAATTGAATGGAATGAAACTTTACACATCAACAAAACAAACAATTTTACATATTATGTTGTGCTTATTTTAAATTTCTAGTGATCAATATAACGAAGATTGACATCGTCCGAGAACAAATTGTACAACCCTCGTAGACTTGTCTTATGAAAATATGTTTTAAATCATCTTATAGATTGAAAAAAAAAATAATGACCAATTAGTGGTGTTTGCATTTCAGGAAGATGAAACACTGGGGTCTAGAATATATTAACAAAGAAAACTAAATAGTCAAAAACAGAAATTGTTTTTATTTTAATGCAATAATTATTTTGATAGCCCAGTTACTCATCAAATTGCTTTTTTCTTTCCATAATCCTCTCAACACTAGAATACCTCATCCTACATTCCTTCAGTGAGTAAAAAGTCTGTAAAACAGATTGTCATGTGTTGCCACCTTTGTGATGTTGCTTGAAATTCTCAAAGTATTATTTACAATGACATATAATTTTTAGCAGACACAAAATATAAAGATGAGAAATAAACCAAATTTTTAAAGGTAGAAAATTCAAATTTCCGAAAAAATTCGCGGAGGCGGGGTGGAAGGAGGTAAAAAACAATCTTTGAAAAAAAAAGTCCGTCCTCCAATGCCTGTAGGTGGGAGAAGAATCAAAGTGAGCTCCGCGTGACCGGAATTTTAATTGTAGGATTTTGATTGGTCAATCTCTGAATCTCCTAGGACATGCAACAAAATGACCCTTATAATTCATTGCTATACAATTTTTCAGACTTTAACTTTCAAGGAAGACACTAATTGATTTCAATAGAAAAAAGAAGAAGAAGAAGAAGTAATACAATTGATTTGAATGAATATCAAATACAGGTATCTGCAATTATCAATGAAGAAATTTGAATGAACAATCCAAACAAAACTAACTAAGAATAAGTGCTCATACACTATATATTGAAATGGGGGGATACTCGAGGACACACATTCCTACAGAAAAAACCTGTCCATCATTCTTTTAAGAGCATACCTACGAGAAAACCGTGCAAAAGTGGTGATAGCAAGGTTCTCTGATCAACTTCTTGGTTTGTGTGTAAATTTCCTATTGAATATGAAATATTTCTCCACTAAAATTTTTTAGTGTCGTCTCAGTTACTGGGGTTAATCAACACTGTTACTAAAATAGAATTGTTGTCGTTATATATGGTTATGATAGGAATATTTTAGAATTTTATATACTAAAAATCCAGCATTTAATTTATTAATGATGTAAAATATCCATATATGGTTAAAGGTAACAAGATACACTTGACTCAGAAAATTTTCCTTAAAAAATGCTTCATTATTTGATTCTTTATTAATCGGGTCAGAGAAACGCACATTGTTTAAAATTTAAAAACATTTCACCATTACCTGATTACGAAATGTTTGTTAAATATCACGTAAATATCGCACAAAGATAACAAACCAAAATAAAAGTATATTCGGGATAAAAGAATTATATTATTTCAATTTGTAGAATTTTATGAATTTTATTTTCTGTGTTCTTGACAAAGGGTTGAAATGAAAAGTCAATCTATGATTTATCTATAGAGAAAACATTTAATTTATGAATCCCCTTCCACCATTTAATCTGTGTTTATTTCAAATGCCTTTAAAGTGCTTGAGAAAGCTTTATCGTTAAATCCAAAAAACAAAACAAAAAAAACAAAAAACAAAAAACAGAAAACAAAATAACATCCTCCGAAAAAGTTTGTCAATAATAACAATTGAATGGTACAAGCACTCTATAGAACAATATACATTCTACATATAACGTTAATTGAATGTTTAGTACTATTAGAGATCAAGTTCAATGATTAAACAACAATTTTAATGGGGAAATTAGGTTCAAAATTTAATATTTCTTGCAAAGCCACAAAAAAGGGAATGGAATCAATTTCTACCAGTTTCTTGACATCCAACATCGACAGTCGTTTTTTTTTTCCCGATGTGGTAGCCCCCCCCCCCCCCTCCTCCTACAGCTCACCCCTCTAAATACAGCGCCAATGCACTGGAACTACATTTCCTACGAATAATATTTTTTACTTCATATCAAAATGTTTAGTTCGGTATACAATTTAGGTGTATATAATCATTTTTTTTTAGTTGACGATACACTGTCAGTTCAAACAAGCAGCACATACAAACATTAAGAACAGTTTTGTTTCAGATTTACGTTACGAATGAAAACGTAAAAGCATTGCACTTAAAACTGTGCAATATTAACCAATTGCTAAAAATGGAAAGATTCAGTCATTAAATCACAATTCTATACTTTGAATAATATTAAGTCAATTCAATTTTCAAATCGTACGGATGCAACGATATAGAGTAAAACATTTTCACCTTTGCACTTCCATTTGCAACTCTGCACATTTGTTACGGAAAATATGCCATTGTAAGAAACGATGTATTCCTTAGTTTTAAAATAATAAAGATTTACTAGCAAATCTGTTGAAGCAGCTAAATAGAATTTAATTTCAATTTACTTTAAAACATGGTAACGTAAATATAGGTAACTCAAATATTTTTCTAAGCTTTATCGTATCATTAATGTTGTTGTTTAATTATTACACTGTTAATCAAGGGCATATTCTAGTGCTTGAGTGTAAGGCAATTTGATCCATAGTAAATAGTGCTGTTCTCATATGCAATTTGAGAATAAAACTAAATACAAAATACCCTGATAACTTGGTCACTACGCAAGCTTCATAAACTCTCTTTATTTTTAATTCTCCATGTTCGATACACCATTTGCAGGTTGATCTTGAGGACTCAATCTTTCAAAAGATATAAGGTGTATCCAAACTATTGTGTTTAGTATGACCCCAATCTTCCTCTGTAGCATCCAAAAAGTTCAGCAGAAAATTTAACAAGCACTGCAATTTCCACTCCTGGTTTAATGAACAACTGGTCTGTCTCCAAATACACTTAAAGTAGTACTCAAACGTGTGAAAAGGACAGTTTTCAGATTAAATTGAAATAAACATATCTTTACAATTTTTTCTGCAGTGGCAAGTAATTGGTCATGCTCATGATGCATCTGCGTCTTTTCTTTCTGGACCCTGTTCACAAAACTACATTGGAAACCTTAAATAATGACTCTTTATATCTCCACTACTGAAAACCCATTGAAAAGCCGAGCCCTTACCAGAGAAATGGATGTGAATAATCTGAAATTTTACAAGGAATAGATAGGACTTATCCTTAGTATGATGACTTCTCTTTACCAGATCTGGTTCATTATCTAGATTACAAACGATCTATAAGATGGTATGTGTTCTAATGAATAGATAAGTCTTGAACTGCATCATGTTTCTTGTCCAAATTGAATTTCCTATTAACAGCCACTCAGCAACATAATTCTTTGAAACTCTATTATGTACCTCCCAGTGTAGTCTATTTACAGGAAGGACGTGTAAGACGATTTTAGCACTAAATCTAAGTCTACTCCTGCGTTTTCACTATTCATTACTAATTCTATAAATTGCTTGAGCACGATATGTAGTAACAAAAAATACCCGTTAGAAAACATGTTATTGTTGCAAGTTCCAAGTTATGAAATTAAATACAGCAAACAGAGAAATTTTTGCCACCGTTTTCTTTTCGCCCCTTTTGCCTTACCCTCAATTGGGCGAATTTAAAATTCAAAGAATACATATAACCTCATAAACAAAAGATTGTCTGGGCGAATTTAAAATGGGGCAAAATTGTTTGAAAGTATGGAAGGACGAAAATAACCGTGCACGTTAAAATGATATTATCAGCAAACATGACGAAGCACTGGCACGTAATATGGCTACCTTATATCATATCATTTGTTAGACTATTATTTCCTTTCTACATTTGTATATGGAACGTTCCATATACCTGCTCAATACATAGGACTTTTGGAGGCTGTGACCGATCAGCAGAGCATGTTTACTCCTCTAAGGCATCGATCCCACACCTGGAGTTCCAGAAATCTACGTTTATGTCCCATTCACAGACTTTTTCCCGTTATTTCCTGATCATAAGGAACACACGGCGGGTGTGACCGGTCGACAAGGGATGCTCACTCCTCCATAGCTCCTGTTCCCACTTCTGATGTTTTGGAGGTCTTTGTTTGCTCTGCTCCTGTTTTGTATTATTTTATGAATTTTTGACCTTAAATACTATTCGTTATCTCCATATTTTTCATTGAAATTTTATTAAATAAATCCCTATTCGTCATCTTTACTCTTTCTCATAATTGAATTCAAATCAACACTTGGCCGCCTTACCCACAGGGGCCGGTAACATACTGTTTTTGATTTTACGTACACTATTTTTGTATACATATAGTGATTACGTAAAATCAAATACAGTATGTTACAGGCCACTGTGGCCTTACCCTACATTGTAGGTTCCAACTGAAATCTGATGTTGCATGTTTTTAACGTTTTTGATGAACGACTCGAATATATCATCCAAGTTCCTTAAGATTAAT